>NW_028295890.1:0-19132 GCF_964197995.2 Scardinius erythrophthalmus
TTTAATATTTGGCATGTTTGTGTGCTGATGTGCATCCCAGTGTGTGTAATAAGCAGAGTGTACGCGTGTTGTGGACCCGCCTATAGGCGCACATTTCTAACGCGCTCATTAAATAACAAAAAAATAAAAATATTGCGCCATTGACCTTAGACCAGGTTTCAGTTGGTCAATGGCGCAGTCTATTTCTGTTGCCTCAAAATAGCAACGCGCCAACAATGCGCCAGAACACACCTCGTTTTCAGATCAGCAGGCCCATGGGCGCAAATGCATTTGCTATTTAAACAACATGGTGCAGGACGTGAAAATGATAACTGCGTCTGGCTGAAACAAGCAAAAAACATTTGCGTCGCGCTTGGCGCTGCATTGCGCCGGGTGTCAGATAGGGACCATTATATTCAACGTTATATATACTGGTTTAATGTAGTACTGCCACTGAAACTCCGTAAACTTAAAAAAAATTCTCACGCAGTTCTGTCGTGCTTTCAATGCAGGCATTCACACAATAATTGCACTAAAATTATAAGAATAAACCATCTAAAACACTTTGAATACCGTACAGTTCCGAATTCAAGATGGTGCTTTTTTTTCTCGGAAATACATCTGAAAAAATTGGGTCGTCTTATATTCAGGGTCTAGATTTTTACATCAATAATACACTCGCAACAATAGGGAGCACCAACTAAAATGAGTATGTCCCCCAGGACTGATAAACAACAGGGGATACATCAAACAACTCTCATTAAGCAGCCAAGAAATAAATTTTATTTATAAAAAAAATATATCTTCATTTGTGTTTTGAAGATGAGCAAAAACCTGATAATTACAGTAATCTGAGTTTTGGATAAAACTAACTCTATATCGCGAATCATATAATTTACATCACCGGTACATATTGTCGCATTTTGATATTGCGATATCGCGATTTAACAATGTATCATTATAACCCTATCATCCAGTAATGAAACAAGTGAAGTATTTATGAGTGAGTCATTGAATCATTCATTCAAACTGATTCATTAAACATTTAATTGCTGCAGCACAAATACTGCAGCAATTAAAATTTGTCATGGATGGATGGATGGATAGATTTGGTCCAACACTGGCTGTAATGAAAACACTCATAATGTAGTAGAAATGTGTAGACTTGTTACTTAATCAAAACTCTAAATACCTTTTAAACATAAAATTTGATAGTCAGTAAACGGACTATAGACATTGTGCCATCTCAGGCAAATTCATCATAATGACTCACTAAAGGACCTTTAATGTAGGTTATGTGGTGAGGTTTTACCTACTTTTTAGGGACCAAATAACAAAACCTGACCAACACACAAATTTGTATGAAATTTGTATGAAAATAATGCAAAGTGCAGATGCTTGCAGAGCACATGCTTGCAGAACACATCTCGCATGCCATGATGCAGTGCAGGAAAAGTTAACAAACCTGTTTACGCTACAGTAACAAGCTAATTGACTAAACCAGCACATGACTTGTGCTCCAAAAATACAGCTGCAGGCCTAAAGCTGTTGTGAATGTCTCCTTTGTATTTGTCGTTATGCTTAAACAGCTATTGCATCAATATTTAAAGAAATAATTAATACAGAAGAAGGAAATGATTTAAGCATACTGGAAATACACCTAAAGGAACCAAGATTCTATAAAAACTAATGAATATTAACAACATCTCTCCACAACAACACAATCTGAGGACTCATTCAGGTCTGGAGCACAAATAACCTAGAATACTCTCTAACACTTGATGGCTGCTCTGTCAAGTCTTCGTCTTCAGTTGCTCTTTGATACCAATCTTTCATTTGAAAGCCACATTTCTAGCATCTGTAAAACTGCATTTTTTCCCATCTTAAAAATATATCTAAATTATGACACATGCTCCCAATGACACATGCAGAAAAGTTAGTTAATGTGTTCATGACCTCAAGGCTAGATTATTGTAATACTATTATGGGTGGTTGTCCAGCACTTAATAAACATACTACAGCTGGTCCAAAATGTAGCAGCTAGAGTTCTTACCAGAACCAGGAAGTATGACCATATTAGCCCAGTTCTGTCAACACTGCATTGGCTCCCTATTACACATTGCATAGATTTAAAAAAAAAAAAAATTTACTCATAAAGCACTAAATGGTTTAGCTCTTCAGTACTTGAGTGAGCTCTTAAGTCTGTCTGTCTTATCCTTATCCCGAGGTCCATACGTAAATCAGATGGTGGACCTGCACCTAGACACGACCAACACACAGCCCAAAACACATTCTTTGCAAAATCTATTTATTAATTGATGATCTTTACAATGTAACTGAATCAACGCTGAAGTGACTTCAGCTGAACAACAGCCGAAATGCATATTCCTGTCATCACTGTAAAGCTGCTTTGAAACAATCTGTATTGTATAAAGTGTTATATATAAATAAAGATGACTTGAGTTGACAAATTCTGACAACTAATTAGCTCACAGTCTAGTCAACTCAAGACATGGAATTGGGACATATGACAGCACACAGCAATGTGGGTCAAACAAACACATTACTGTGGCTTTTTCCACACACTTTACACGTGTTAACTCTTCTCACAGCTATTGGCTGGGCGTTTCATCAGCCAAGTTAATGTGGCTGAACCTATTTTTGCCACATCACTTAACTCACTCACAAACACACTCGCTGTCCTCAGAGCTTTATCAGCATGCTGATCACAACATGCTTACACTCCCATGGCAGAGCACCTGAGAGAGAGAGAGAGCTGTGAAGCTGGCTGCCATATTCCCACAGTGTCCTGGAAAATCCCCATCCACTCCAATGCCAGTCTGCTAACACTCAGGAGAGAGAGGAACATTTCAACAAGGGCGAATGACATGCAAACAGTTTAAAAAAAAGTGTGGGTCATATTTAACCAGAAAATATTTATATATAGTATATAAAAAGAGTTTTAGGATCATTACGAAATTTTGCATTATGGCGTTATTTTCATTAAAATTAGGAATTATAATTGTATTATTAATTATTAAGAAATTAAGTATTACATTACTTTTATTAGTTGTATTAGTAAAATGTATTTATGCAAAAATTGTAACTAACAATGTGCAATACATTAGTTACTGTATTTGTTAACCTTAGTTAATAAAAATGCAGTTGTTCATTGTTTGTTCATGTTAGTTCACAGTGCATTAACTAATGTTAACAAATAGGTACAACTTGATTTTAATAATGTATTAGTAAATGTTGAAATTTACAAACAAAGCTGTAATTAATCCCAACAAAGATTAATAAATGCTGTAGAAGTGCAGTTCATTACTAGTTTATGTTAACTGGTGTAGTTAACCAATGTTAACTAATGAAAACTTATTGTAAAGTGTTCCTGACTTTTTTATTATTTATTTAACAGGAAAGGTATATTTGTTAAAGGGGTCATATAATGCCATTTTTGTACAAGCTAATATGATTCTTTAGGGTCTAAATTAAAAGTTTGTAATATACTTTAATTAAAAATTCTCATTAGTATTGTAAGAAAACACTAATTTTACCTGGTCAAAAACAGCTCTGTTTTCAGCACGCTGTTTAAGTGCATGCGTCTTTAAATGATAATGAGCTTTGCTCACCCCGCCCATCTGTTCTGTGCGTACACCGTTGGTAACACAATAACACAATAACCATAACGCGTTGTTCATTATAAATGTGGGATTATGAATTATATTGAGAACGTTGTACATAGAAAACATGCCGTAATGTACCCTGAGTGTACACAGCCGCATTCATCGTGAAGCGTGCAGCAAGCGATTTGCAAAGATTAATATAAAGATTAATATAAAGGTTAAAGGGCATATTGCAGGTTAGAAGACCCAATTAGTCAATGTATAGAAAAATAATGTAGGAACTAGATTTTCTTTAAAAAAAAAAAACGTATAAATACGCTACAGTGGCTTCTGGAGTCTTTTTTGTGAGAAAATTTTACTTCCACATCTGAAAATGGGCGTGACGGGCGTGACGCAGCATGTGGAAGAGCGTCGATTCAAACAACAGGAAAATAATGGATCGCAATGACGTTTCGGACGCTGAGGAAATTGTTCATACTTACTCGTATGACGGACCACAGCTATACAATTATGAGCCTGCTAGGCAGCCAAGAGAGCAGGGACAGGCCAGGATTAATGTTAGACAGAACAACGGTCAGAGGAGACAAATTGAGTTGTGGTGTGAGGAGAACAGGGCAGGTGTCTTGGTGAGAGACCAGTGTTAGCTTATAGATACGTTTCCTTGAATTTTTTTTTTTTATTATTATTAAAACTAACATCATAAATATTATATTTTTTTACTTTGAGAATTGATGGAGCTATACTTGACTCTTCTTAGAAGCAAATAAAAGAAAACAGCTCCTTGGACAAAATGAAATGTAATATGTTATATTATAAACAAAGGTTTATTTTAGTTCAGATTAACATTTGAGGGCAGCAATTGTATTCATAATGTCAAAATAAAACCGACGTATTGTAAATTGAAAGCATTTTAGCTTACTATTCCTGCCAAACGTCCATGGTTGCAGTTAGTGTTACTATAGTAAATCCATGGTGAATGTTGCAGATCTGTGGACACGGGATAGTTCATTCATTGCACAGTGTTTAATCCTGGTTTCCACGTCAGCGCTGTTCGATCCGTTAATAACGGAGAAATGTAAATATTTCTCACTAGATCTTGCAGCGATGTTATTACTTCTGTGGCGAATTCAAATGCTTTATTTACTGGATCTCGCATGTGTTGCTTGATCAGGCTCACACTGCACTGGTCCAAACTGATAAACTGTCCACACAAACACAATAACGAGTAGCTCAGTTTTCGTTTTCCGAAGCCGACGCGGAAGAGAAATCCCGTCTCTTCACCTGCACAAACCACACCCAGGCACGAAAGATAGCACCGTCCCTTTTCTTGTTAGGAAACCGGTGGACTCGATGTCCTGACAGGCTGGAGTTTTTGCAAGCTCCACAAACACAATAATTTACCATGATGATGATAAATTGAAATACAAAAACTACTAAAAACACACTGACTCACGACCGCTCTTACTGAATACCAACCTACCTACTCTGTACTGAGCTGCGGCAGAGCACAGCACACATCTCCCTCTTGTGACGTAAAATGATGCGATGTTGGAAAAAAAAACAAAAAAACTTTTTTTACAAGCAGTCAAAGAAACGCTCACTTTATCTACTAAATTTGTGTCCTTATGTCGTTTTAAAACATTTTAAATCCTGCATTATCTTTTCATATGATATTTTCATACACGGTTATATATTCATTTTGATTTTTTTTTTTTTACCTGCAATATGCTCTTTAATAAAACATTACACTCACTTCTGCAGCAGGAACACGAATAGTTGGTACCGATCATTTTTTCAGGAGCAGCTTCTTAGCAAAACCAGCTTTATAACATTACTGACCTCGTTTGTAAAGCAGTCTGGTGTGTGAAATGATTTGCGCAAACATGAAAGCATTGAAGTTGATCGTGGGGAATATTCCCTTCGAAAACAAACTCAGCCACTGCGTCTTCAGCGGTTCAGATTTAGGAACATCAAAATTAGGGATGCACCGATCCGATACTCAGTATCGGTATCGGCTCCGATACTGCCATTTTTGGCGGATCGGGTATCGGTCAGACGAGGCCGATCCAAATCCGATATTGTGCGTATACTATTCTGTGTTATTATTAAGCCCCACAAAAGACACACAAACATTATAAAGCACCATAAGTTTTCGTGCACAATATTATAAGTGTTCTGAAGCCATTATATAGTATAATATGAGATATAAATGAATATTTAAGTCGTTATATTCAAGATCACGTAAACGTTACCCTCAGCTGCAGCTGTCAATCATTCTTCATTCAGCACTCAAACAGCGCGTCGCGTTCGGTTATGACAGTTAACACGATGAAACTCTCTCCAAGATGATTCAATGTTACTATTATTATACTTGATCTGTAGATAAAGGTCTATGGTTTCGCATAAAACAACTTTATCTTGCTGGACTTTATTGCTGTACCTTAATCATGTTACTTTCTACCCCGGATGTCTGTTAGATCTCAACACTGGAGTAAAGTCAGAGCACTATTTGTTCTTCACACTGTAACTGAAATTTAAAACTGTTAAAAGAAAATGCTGAATAGACTATTGCATAGATAGATACTGTATAATACACTACGCATCAATATGTATTTTCTTTGTGCTTTAAACTTTCCAATGCAGACTCGACACGCTGCGCGCTGTGATTCATGTTGCTTCAAGCGCATCATTCTGCGCTCGGGATGCGCATAAGCGCTGTGTGCCGCACTGTATTGGAGCCTTTCATATCATAATACAGTGACGCAGTGAAAGATTATCAATAGCCGTTCTTGTTCTGTCCTATCTATTATGTTGCTACCTCATTAAACAGCTGTGCTATACATTTAAAAAATGTCTAAATTTTATAGTAGGATATAAAATAATTGCTATTTTTGATTTTTATCTTGTTTTTCATGAATGTATTTTACAAC
Organism: Scardinius erythrophthalmus; assembly: GCF_964197995.2. Taxonomy (NCBI): domain Eukaryota; kingdom Metazoa; phylum Chordata; class Actinopteri; order Cypriniformes; family Leuciscidae; genus Scardinius; species Scardinius erythrophthalmus. Next base: position 6,536 of record NW_028295890.1, read on the forward strand.
AATACAAAGAGCAATGTGTAAAGTTTTACCAGATTTAGTGTTACACTTATTGTCTCTAATTTGTTCCCCACTAAACATTTTTTTTCACAAAATGTTCAGATTTTATACAATTATTGTGCACTCGTGATTTTTCTAGACTAAATTTTACTGCTGAATTATCCACTAATCTATTTTATAATAGCATTTATGTCAGATTATGATCTTTTTTCAGTTCTTTTAATCAGTTCAACACAGAGTTATAGAAATTCTACTTGATTAAAAAAAAACTGCGCTGGTATCGGTACGGATCGGTATCGGCCGATACTCAGAATTTTTGGTATCGGATCGGATCGGTTCTGAAAAAATGGTATCGTTGCATCCCTAATCAAAATGACTGCAGTGTTCGTTATTACACCCAAGAACAGAACACCATAATCGCTTAGACGCCATTCTGCTCATAGACAGTGCTCCAGCATATCAACAATGACCGCGCCGGTCCGCGCGGACTATGATTGACAGCTCGCTCACGGGTGAGGGCGGGTCTGTGTTGAAACGCTGCTGTCAATCAACAATTGTGGGAGGGGCGTCGATTTTGTGACATCACAAAATCGAACAGCTTGATTTGAAATGGGCGAAAACATATAAGAAGATTTAAAAAAAAAACTGGATGGATTTTTATCATTTTATGATGGTTGTGTACAGGCACTGCCAACACACATTTCAGTACAATCAACTTGTAAAAGTGCATGTACCATTATATGACCCATTTAAGCTCTAAGCTGTTCCTAATCATCTCTAAGAGAAGGAATGAAATATGTTGCACATGTTGCTTGCCAATAAATAAAGAGTAGTCAATTCATGATATATTCTTATCTCTTAAAGGTGCTGTACGTAATTTTTTTGACTGAACTAAAGCATAAATCTACCATAATATGTCAGTAGATATTTAGGAAAAAATGCTGTTCACCTACTTGTAAGAAAAACAATGCTACAGCCAGTTATTCTACTTTGAAATGTAAGTTCTGTGTTGGAATGTCTGTTTTTGTAGGCTATGTGTTTGTGATTTGTTAGGTCTGTGTTATCCTACCCACTGCCAATTTACTAGTATTTCAACACCCCGAGTATCATAGCCATGGAAGTCAGCAAACGAACTGGGTCAGAGATCGCAGATTATACCAACTAAAAAGCCTTGTCATCCATCTAAAAAGCTCTATGACCATAGGCATATTAAAACAGGAAAAAAAATACTCAAACTTACAGTTAGAGTTGCACAATTAATCTTTAAAAGATTCCTATCTCAATTGAAACACACTGAAAAGCAATGTAAGTCGCTTTGGATAAAAGCGTCTGCCAAATTCATAAATGTAAATGTAAACACCCATGTGATTTCATTCCTAAATGACAACGATTTGCCTGTCTATTAAACTTTTGACAAAAATTGTAACAAAACCTGTTTCAAATAAGTATTATCACAAAAGTACTAAGATAAAAGTTTATAGTTCATATATAAACACTGATGTCTAGTAGCGATCAAAATAGAGCAAATCCCCTTTTGAAAGTATCTTGCCACTTCAAATAACAATTGTATCGATTACATTGTTACGCCACTAGGTGGCGACAAGTGACTTAAAAAATGTATTTGCCATTGAATCATTAAAGGAATGGTTTGGTGTAATTTCAACCTAGGGTCGTTTGCACCATGATCTCGAGCAACTCTAATAGGTTGGCGAATATTTTCTAAAATAAAATCTCCATGTTCTGGAGCCGGTTGCACCAACAGGGCTTACGCCTGGTCTTAAGGTAAGTAGGTCTTAACTCAGCATTCTAAGTCCGACCTAAAAGTTACGACAGTTGTACCATCCAGGCTTAAGTCCTCTTCTCGCTAAGACCGGGCGTAAATCTTACGCCTAGTCAGTACAGTAGCAGGCGTAATTTCAAAATCTAGGCATATAATAGTGTTAATAGCCGTTATCCGACAGATAATGTTTCTATAGTAACCACTTGATAACTCAGCAGTAAAGACATGGCGCGCCTTATACACAGACTTTACAATGAATGGGCTTTTAGACGGGAGAGAGTTATTAGGGACAGAAGCAATCCATTGGACATTTACAATGATGAGGAGCTTTTGATTCTGTCGGAGAGATATATATAAACTTGTTGAAGAGCTGTCACCCGACTTACAGTTTGTGTCGAACCACAACGCAGCATTGACACCAGCATTAAAGCTGTTAATAGCGCTAAGTTTTTATGCAAATGGTGCGTTTCAAAACACTGTTGGAGACATGATTAATGTACACAAATCCACCGCATGTCGGGCCATCCGCAGAGTGTCACTGGCACTGAGCCGTCGCCTTCCACGATCTGCTCACCTCCCCACTGAGGCCGAGTCTGCGGTGAAGAAACACCAATTCTGCCAGGCCTCTGGCATTCCTGGTATTGTGGGCTGCATCGATGGGACTCACGTCCGGATCCAGGCACCATCTGAGCATGAGTATCTGTATGTCAACCGCAAGGAATACCATTCAATCAATGTGCAGATTGCTTGTGACGCCAATTATAAAATCTTTAATTTGGTAGCGAGATGGCCTGGATCTACCCATGACGCACGCATCCTCCAGGAGAGTGCGTTATACCAGGATTTCGAGGCTGGAAGAGTAAACGGGCTGCTTCTCGGCGACAGTGGATACCCACTGAAACACTGGCTGATGGCGCCTATAATTGCTCCGAGGACTGAGCAAGAATGAGAGTATAACACCATCCACACCACCACTAGGTCACTCATGGAGCGGTGCATAGTAAAATCCTTTCCGCAGTGTCTGTGCCGCTATCCATGGTGCTGATGTAGTGCAGTCACTAGATCACTGAAAACTATATACATGGGCGGCGCTAGGGAGGGGCTAGCAGGTGCTTCATATTTGTTATAATATTATAATGTTATTTTTTTCCATCTAAGTTGATTATGAAAAGTGAACAGCACGAGTAAGATAGGATGCACAATATATCGAGAGACATGGAGTGGGTCAGACATGATTTTGACCAATTCATTAAGTTTTGTTCTATAGAAAGCCTTTCTTTAAAGTGAATTTCGTTTTGGATAAATTGTATCTTAATTTTAATAAATTTTAAATCTTGGATTGAATAAATAAGAAGCAAATATAGCAGACAATATAATCATGGAGGCGCCCGCGCGGTCACTTGCATTGCACGTTAACTGGAGCGCATCTCATCCTAACTTAAACGAAACTCATATGCCTCACAGACATGAAAAATACATACTCTCTCTCTCTCTCTCTCTCTCTCTCTCTCTCTCTCTCTCTCTCTCTCTCTCTCTCTCTCTCTCTCTCATTGTCTTCATGGAGAGATGCGGATGCACCCTGAGCGCGTCTGCACCGTAATAGCAGTGTGCACTGTCCTCCACAACATCTGTGTCACCAAGATGATCCCTCTCCCTAGGCAAGACCATTAGCCAGTGCCGGAGGAAGGTGTAGACCCTGTGGACCATGCAGGACATGAAGATGTCGGTGGACGACTAGTCCGTACACGCATTATTAATGCTTTATTAATGTTAACTATTGCTTCACTTAAAATAATTCTGCCAATTATCTGCAGGTTGTAAACCATAAAAAATAAGACACAAAGAAAGTCCAGTAGGTCTATAATAAACTTTTTTTTTTAATTTACATATAATTGTCATTGATTCATTGTACACAATTTGCCATTAGGCTTATTTACAGAATTACAAAAGACCGCCCATCCTCTTCAGAAATAGGCGAAGATGACCTGTTTATCTGTTGTTATCTGTTGATATGACCTGTTTATCTGTTGTTAGCAACTGTATTTCTAACAATATTTTTTTGTTTTTCAAGTTCCAGCTTTTCCTGCTCGGTCTGTATATTTTTTGTTTCAGCCTCCACTCTAACAATTTCCTTCTCAAGAAGTGTCTGCTGCAGATTATGCAGCCTCCTGATCCGTTTCACCGGCGGTGCACCGCTGCTGTGTTCATGAGAACTTTGTGGAGTGAATGGGTCCTCCATCGAGTCTAAAAATACAGAGAATCTGTCATAGGCCTGTTGTTATCTGACAACTACTAAAACTGTTATTCTAGGCTACTCTAATATATAGGCTACACACCTTCACAATTCACACTCTCGCTTGAGTGATCGACATCCATCTCTGGAGAGACAGCAGTTTCTTCCATGTCGGTACCGCCACTTTCCGCACCAACCAAACCAATAAAAGCCGGGGAATCCTCTCCAAAGATATCCACAATTATGGTACTGTACACAAAGTTTTTGGGGGAGGACCCCCGCCGGTCGGGTGGTGTTTTTTTGCAGACAAATCTTTTTTTGCTTTGCTCCGGAGGTCTTTCCACTTTTTCCTTACATCGCTCTCTGTCCGAAGGCAGCCGGAGTCAGAGCAATCGTTAATCGCCTCTGTTATCTGTCTCCATGTTGTTTGTTTTTTCTTGTTTGTTATTGAATTTGATTGCTTGGCAGTCAGTGTGTGTCTGTGCTGACTGTACAGCTCTATTAACTTTCGTATCTCAATGTCGGTGAAATTTCCTTTCCTTTTTCTTTGCTGCTCCATTGATACGGCTACAAGTTAACAAAACAGCGGAAGATAGTTTATAGTTAACGCACGCTGCTAGTCAACCACACATGAACGCGCAACGCTAAGACCAGACGTAGTTAAGCCTAGGCTTAAGTTTGGTTGGTGCAACCGACGTTAGGTCAACTCTAAAGACTGGTCTTAACTAGACCTACTTAGCAGTTAGGACCAGGCTTAGTAAAGCCCTGTTGGTGCAACCGGCTCCTGATGCGGTGGTGACGCGTTCATGTAACCAGAGGGTGACGCTGCCAATAACGCACATAACAGCTGTCACAAAGAACCGGCAAAAGTAATGATTATGAATGTGTCAAATATAGCAAGGAGACATTTTAATTGTTTATTAATAAAGTGTTTTCTGTGTCAGTGTCGGGCTGCAAAGATGAAGTTGACGATGCTGGCTCGTCATCTTCGCAGTGAACGTGCCTATATAGAGAAATGCACACTTCATACGGAATACATAAACATATGTGACCCGTCACGGAAACCAGGGACACAAGTCGGCAGCACAACTTTCGAGCAAAATGAGAAAGAAGCGTTTTTTTTCAAAATGGGTGACTTTCGTTTTTTTGCACAATCTGTTAGTTGAGATCACGAAGAAGCCTCTCCATGTTTGAGATAGCAGTATTGGTATATTTAAAAGCGTACATTTTGAGGTTGAAATCGGCTTGTTTTTCGGAGATTCTAGCACGCAGTTGGGGCGTGTCATTGTCAGTGCGTATTTCCATACTGAATAAGCCGGCTTTTGTTTCTTTTGCTATTGCCCCCGCCCTCCAAGGGAACAGCGTGGCTATTATGCAGCACTCTGGCCGGCTCTATCTGATTTAAAAATTCAATGAAGATGGACGCCATTAACATTACGATGTCCAGCAATCGATTTAAATAGTAGGTTACATGGGGTTTAATTTGTCGTTTAATGAGATGTAGCTTAATACATGTTGTCAGTGCCAAAACTTAGATCTGCCTATTTAACCAACGTGTATCTTAATGGTCTAGTGGTAGAGCTTTCGCCAGCCATGTCAGACGGTCTGAGTTCGAGCCCGCCCTCGTATAGTTTTTTTTTTTCTCGTAGAGTTTTTTACTCTCATCAAAACGATTATGTTTGTCACAGTGAGGATCTGTGACTAGAGACTCTTATTTTGGAAAAGACTCTTAGTATGACACTGAACTGAGAAAATGCATACATACAGACACTTTCACACTAACATCTTAACACACACTATCTGTTTTGCGCAGTTTTACACCAGTTAACGCAGATATATGTGTGTCACTGATTGTGTATTGTTTCGTGTTGTACCTGTCTTCACCATGCCCTTTTTTTCATTTACTGAGTTATTAATTTCTCGTTGTTGATTTATATATTGTAAAGAACTCAAACAAGGCCGGTAACCATGTTATATGTTTATTGATTTCAATTAACCTCTTACATAATAATAAATTGTCATACTTACGTATAGGAACATTTTACTTTACCAAACAGACGAAACCCGGTCACAGGAACTGCCACCATTTTGAATGTCTCTTTCCCGCCAATAGGCACAGTTAATTGTGGTCATGTGTGAGGGGGAGATTGGAGTTCTGTTTGATTCTTTGATAAACGTTGTTCAACATTAATAATTAATTGAGTTGTTTTGTTTTCAATGTTTATATATTTTTATATTATTCAAACTGTTTATCTCTTTGTTACTGTTAAATCTATTTTGATTTGTCTTCTTTAAATGTCATTTATTATCTTTAATTACCAAATGGTTTGGTCCAAGTAGGAGGGGCTTAGCCTTTTTAAGAAGGCGCCTCAGTGTGATTAGAAAGCTCGTAGAGTGAGTGTTGGGGAGTTATTGCCCTGTTTTTGGGCCGATTTACTGGTATAGCCAAATTTTGTGTGCAGATAACTTTAAACAGTTTATTTTATTTATTTTTGTTGGATTAGTTTTTTTTTTCTCTTCTTTGTATTTTCACTGTAAATACCAGTTGCACCTATTGGATTAAACACTGAACTTTTGACCTCATCATCACGTCACTTCATTTTTTTCGCCTCCATCTGCCGGTACATACAGAGCAGTGGTGCTGCTGCTGTTGGGGCCTCTTTGTGGCACCCCTGTCTCTGTTACAGTTGGTGTCAGAAGTTTTTTGTACCGCTGAGGTGACGTGGACATTCTTGTTTTTATGCAATGCCACCAAAGACAAGGAATCAGCCTGATGAGAGCACAAGGCCGGATGTGGAACAGAGTGAAGTGGAGGAGGATCCAGATAAAGAAGAAGGTAGGTCCGGTGACCTATCAGATCGAAATCCCCTCAAGAAACCAGCCTCTGCAAACATTTCATGTGAACATGCTGAAAAAATGGCATACGCATCGAACTCCAGGCCAAGCAGAGGAGAGCAATGATATTGCTATGCTGGTGAGAGCCATAGAGGGTGAAGAGGAAGTAGAAGAACAATATTTACCGACCTGTCGCAGTGACAGCAAATTGAATTTGCAGCACCTGAGTGAAGAGCAAAGACATCAACTATGGGAATGTATACCTGAACATCTGTTCATGGATACCCCTGGTAGAACAGGCTTGGTCGAACATTCTATCATCCTCACGGACCCTAAACCTGTCCGTCAGTCGGTGTATCGTGTCCCAGAGAAATTACTATCTGTTATGAAAGAGGAATTACAAACCATGAAACAACTGGGTGTTATTGAGCCATCATCAAGTGACTGGAGCAGTCCCATAGTGCTGGTGCCGAAGAAAGATGGTACCCTGCGGTTCTGCTTAGACTTCAGGAAGCTGAACAGCGTAAGTAAATTTGATCCTTATCCAATGCCACGGGTGGATGAACTGGTGGAGAGGCTGGGAAGGGCGAAGTACCTGAGTACGCTGGATCTCTGTAAGGGATATTGGCAGGTTCCGCTGAAACCAGCATGTAAGGAGCTTACTGCCTTCAGAACTCCCTTTGGCCACTTTCAGTTCCGAGTCCTTCCTTTCGGGCTCCACGGGGCCGCGGCAACATTTCAAAGGATGATGGATAAAATCCTCCATGGTACAGAGGACTATGCTGCAGCTTACCTTGACGACATCATAATCTTCAGCCAAAGCTGGGAAGAGCATCTGGAGCAACTTAGGGAGGTGTTGAATCGCATCAAAGCTGCAGGACTAACCATCCGTCCTGATAAATGTGCCCTCGCCAAACCAGAAACCCAATATCTTGGATTCGTACTGGGACACGGTGTGATCCGACCTCAGGTGGGGAAGGTGGAGGCCGTTAAAGGAGCAGGAAGGCCTGTGACAAAGAAGCAGGTTAGAGCGTTTCTTGGACTTGTTGGCTGGTATAGGAAATTTATTCCAAATTTCTCAGCCAGGGCAATAACCCTAACAAATTTGACAAAAAAGAGCCAGCCCAACAATGTAGTGTGGACGGAGGACTGTGAAAAGGCCTTTAAAGACTTGAAGGATGCATTATGTCAGGAACCAGTTCTGCAGAGTCCTGATTTTGGGAAACTCTTCACAGTGCAGACTGATGCCTCACAACATGGTATTGGTGCTGTACTCCTTCAAGAGGAAGAAGGTCAACTCAAGCCAGTTGTGTACATTAGTAGGAAACTCCTGCCCAGAGAGGTAAACTATTCCACTGTGGAAAAGGAGTGCCTTGCTGTTAAGTGGGCCCTGGACTCTTTAAGGTACTATTTGCTTGGACGAAAATTCCGGCTGGAAACTGACCACCGAGCATTGGCCTGGTTAGGCCGCATGAGGGACACAAATGCTCGCATTACCAGGTGGTTTCTGGCCATGCAGCCATTTGACTTTGAGGTGCTGTACAGATCAGGGTCACAAAATTACACTGCAGACTTTCTCTCGAGGACACCAGAGGCGGTGTCTGGAGAGGGAGGGGGAAATGTCACAGTGAGGATCTGTGACTAGAGACTCTTATTTTGGAAAAGACTCTTAGTATGACACTGAACTGAGAAAATGCATACATACAGACACTTTCACACTAACATCTTAACACACACTATCTGTTTTGCGCAGTTTTACACCAGTTAACGCAGATATATGTGTGTCACTGATTGTGTATTGTTTCGTGTTGTACCTGTCTTCACCATGCCCTTTTTTTCATTTACTGAGTTATTAATTTCTCGTTGTTGATTTATATATTGTAAAGAACTCAAACAAGGCCGGTAACCATGTTATATGTTTATTGATTTCAATTAACCTCTTACATAATAATAAATTGTCATACTTACGTATAGGAACATTTTACTTTACCAAACAGACGAAACCCGGTCACAGGAACTGCCACCATTTTGAATGTCTCTTTCCCGCCAATAGGCACAGTTAATTGTGGTCATGTGTGAGGGGGAGATTGGAGTTCTGTTTGATTCTTTGATAAACGTTGTTCAACATTAATAATTAATTGAGTTGTTTTGTTTTCAATGTTTATATATTTTTATATTATTCAAACTGTTTATCTCTTTGTTACTGTTAAATCTATTTTGATTTGTCTTCTTTAAATGTCATTTATTATCTTTAATTACCAAATGGTTTGGTCCAAGTAGGAGGGGCTTAGCCTTTTTAAGAAGGCGCCTCAGTGTGATTAGAAAGCTCGTAGAGTGAGTGTTGGGGAGTTATTGCCCTGTTTTTGGGCCGATTTACTGGTATAGCCAAATTTTGTGTGCAGATAACTTTAAACAGTTTATTTTATTTATTTTTGTTGGATTAGTTTTTTTTTTCTCTTCTTTGTATTTTCACTGTAAATACCAGTTGCACCTATTGGATTAAACACTGAACTTTTGACCTCATCATCACGTCACTTCATTTTTTTCGCCTCCATCTGCCGGTACATACAGAGCAGTGGTGCTGCTGCTGTTGGGGCCTCTTTGTGGCACCCCTGTCTCTGTTACAATGTTCATCAGTGGTTGTATATCAAGCAGAGACACGCAAACGTTTGCATTATGTTTTGTGGTTTCACCAGAACGAATAGATAGTATCCGCAACGGATTGAAGCACACGTCCGAGTGAAGAGAGTGCGGTGTGTGCGCGAGCCACACGAGAAAACACTGTATCCGCGCCACTGATCGCTACGGCAACGAGCACTTTGATCACTTGATTTTAAAAAACACATTTCAGCGCTAGTCTCTTATTTAAAAAACGAACGAAATGAATGCTTTGCCAGTTAACTGGAGATGTTTTATTTATTTGTAGAATTGCATGAGTACACCGAAGAAAATTCCTAGTCTGTGAAACCTTTCATTGACAATGGCAATAAAATCTATTCTGATTCTGATTCATACTTGGATTCATACTCATACTGTAATATATATATCACATAGCACATACTGTTTTTGATTTGAACATTGTCTAGAGTTTATCTTATTTTTTATTCAGTGTACATAAGAGTTGCCTATACAGTTTTATCGGTAGATGCTAAGAGACATTTATTTATATATTACCTGTTTGCAAACTTTTTCTTTTTTCTTTGATGGCACATTTTCCTGACCTTTTTGCTCCCCCAAGTGCTTTACAGCTTTACAGGGGGAGCTTTACAGGGGGTATGGCTTATCTAAATGATATGTAAATGAGCCCTATTGTCACTCCCAGCAGGAGAGAGAGGTGAGAACTTCACAATCTTTAGAGGGGTTTTCTCCCCTTTGAGCTTTTTTGAGTGCCTACCTTCAAATGGCCACAACTTCTCCAAATATTATCAGATTTGCATGTGTTACACATCGTTGGAAAGCTTGGAAACTACACTTTCAGAATCTGTGAATAACTCAAAATGCCCCAGAATTTTCGTTTTGAATTGTTTTGTTTAAAAGTAGACAATTCATGCTTTCTATATGGAATAACTAATGGAATATTGTTAAATTCACTGATAATCAGGTGACCAGATCGTAAACCAGAATTCAAAGCCGACAAAATTTATGGGCTAACACACAAGTCAACTTTATTTATATAGCGCTTTTCACAATACAGATTGTATCAAAGCAGCTTCACAGTATTAAATAAAATAGTACATCAGTGTTTGGTTCTAGTGTAAAACGTCCACGTTTGGTAATGCTGATCAATAGTATTGTTGATTAATTAAATTAAGTATCCCCAATTGAGCAAGCCAAAGGCAACAGTGGCAAGGAACCGAAAAACTCCATCAGGTGACCTAATGGAGAAAAAAAAAAAACTTGGGAGAACCCAGGCTCAGTCGGGGGCCAGTTCTCCTCTGGCGTTTATGAACTAGAGACCGGATTTAACTGTAAGATTAAAAATATTATATAAATGCCTGGCTGAAGAGATGCGTCTTTAATCTAGTTTTAAACTGGGAGAGCGAGTCTGAGCAACGAACAGTATCAGGAAGGCTATTCCAGAGTTTTGGAGCTAAATGTGAAAATGATCTCCCTCCTTTGGTTGATCTGGATATCCTAGGTATGACCAAAAGCCTCGAATTTAGTGATCTTAAAGAGCGCGATGGATTATAGGGCGATAGAAGATCCGTTAAATAAACTGGAGCTAAGCCGTTTAGGGCTTTATAAGTCAGTAGCAATACCTTGTAATTAATACGGAACTTTATAGGTAACCAATGTAGTGATGATAAAATTGGTGTTATATGGTCAAAATTTCTTGATCTAGTAAGAACTCTAGCGGCGGCATTTTGGACTAACTGTAGCTTGTTTATTGAGGATGCAGGACAACCAGCTAATAAAGCATTACAGTAATCTAGTCTCGAGGTCATGAACGCATGAACTAACTTTTCTGCATCAGAAACAGATAGCATATTACGTAGCTTAGCAATGTTTCTAAGGTGGAAAAAGGCTGTTTTTGTAACATATGAAATATGATTTTCAAAAGACAGGTTGCAGTCAAGTATAACACCCAGGTCTTTTACTGTAGAGGATAAAGTAACAGGACATCCTACTATGTTAAAGTTGTATTGTGAGAGGTTTTGTGGGCGTTTTTTTGAACCGATAAGTATTACATCTGTCTTGTCTGGATTTAATAAAAGAAAATTGCGCGTCATCCAATCTTTTATATCTTTAACACACTCTGTCAATTTGGATAATTTAGCGGCCGTGATGAAATATATATTTGAGTGTCATCAGCATAACAATGGAAACTAATTCCATGTTTCCTTATAATATTTCCAAGTGGCAGCATATATATTGAGAATAATAGAGGGCCTAACACAGATCCTTGCGGCACTCCATAGTTTACTGGAGTTATTATCTTTTTTTCTTCATTTAAATAGACAAAATGGTATCGGTCAGATAGGTATGATCTGAACCAGCTTAATGCTTGTCCTTGAACACCAGTATAATTTTGTAGTCGATCTAAGAGTATTGTGTGATCTATAGTATCGAACGCAGCACTAAGATCAAGTAAAACTAGTATTGAGATACAGCCTTGGTCAGAAGCTAAGAGTAAATCATTTGTGATTTTAACGAGCGCAGTTTCAGTGCTATGGTGCGGCCTGAATCCAGACTGAAACTTTTCATAGATGTCATTTTCTTGTAAGAAAGAGCCTAGTTGGGCAGTGTGGGAATCCAGATTTATTAAAATGTTTAATTTAGGTTTACATTGAATTTAGCATGTTAAGGTTAGGTATAAATTATGATTATCAGAGTTTTCTAGCAAACGACCTTGGTCAGTCCTGTTTTACTGAAACTCTTGGAGTTTGTGTTTTAGCAAGAAAGTCCAGCCAGTCCTGTACTCGGGTCTCAGTGTTTGAATAGATATGCTGAGTGGATTAGGGTGGGCAATGCTCTGTCTAAAACCGGTTCATAAACATGTCTTTTTCGGTTCCTGCCCCTAAATGTATATAAACTGTAAGAGAACATTTCATGTCAGACTTGGTGACTGCAGCTAACGACAGCTCGTGTTCTCAATAAAGAATCCTGCTGAAGAAACAACCAAGTCTCCTGGTCTTTCGATTCTAAGTTCACAACAACTTGGTGCCGTGAACCCGGATGGAGAAAAAAGAAACTCAAAGAACTTCAAGCTTAAAGACCTGAATCCAGATTGAAACAGCAAGCTCAACAAAAG
>NW_028295889.1:2500-19116 GCF_964197995.2 Scardinius erythrophthalmus
CAAAACAGAAACAAAACATCAACTAAAACACAGGCCTGTTCCTCTTTCGCTCTTCACTGTCGTCGCTCCTCCTTTATGCTTCCGCTCCTCCGTGAGAGATGCGAGACCGGTGCGTCGCGCACGTGTCGCTCATTATCAATCACACCACCGGCCTCGCGCCATCCTCCCACTGCCCTCGACCTCGTCGTGCTCGCCACAATCAGTTACTACACAGCACTGTGTGTGAATAAATAAGTAAATAAATAAATAAACAAACAAATGTATATGTGTATGTGCTTTCACCATTTTTATTACTTCTTTTTTTTATATTTTTTATCTTTAATTTATTTTTATTTCAGTTTTAGTTATTTTAGTACGTAATTATTTCAAGGCAACATTTACATTTTTTTTGTTTTTCATCTAATATTTATGTTATGGCATTTAACAAAACCTATGTTAAATAGTTTTAGTTAGCAATGATAACAATGGCACAGCCCTAGTATGATGGATTATCGCTGCGTCCATCTCTTGTTAAGGATGAGGCAAACCGGTTAATGTAGGATGTGACATACGTATCCCATAGTCCCTGTCTATAATTGGATCTGTGAGCAGGGTGTCACCACGACGACCAGAGGGATTTTACTGAACGATCCAAAATATCTGCCGACGACTGCCAACACCCACCCTGTCTCTCTCTCTCTCTCTCTGTCTCTCTGTACTTCAAAGAGCAGTTTTCTCAGCATGTAAATACGTAAAATCGTATCTTCTGCGGCTGTCAGGACGGGTGTCATACAGTTATCTGTACACGCGCCGTGCCGCCGTGGAATACAACATCAAAGATGCGGCTGTCAGTGAATCTGCTCTAATGGCGTTTGGGGTCGACAGTAAATCCCGCTTAAGAGCTCACGCTGCACATCACCACAAGAACAGAGAAATTGCTTTTTTTTTCTTTTTTGCTTAAAACAGAGAAGCTGCTGCAGCTCAAATATGATGACACGTGTTCTGGCCGTAATCGCACTGTTTTAACGTGACACATGAGGCTGTGAAAAAGCAAAAGCAAACAACACTGAATGGCAGATGTGTGTTTAGTCTGATCCAGAAAAACTCGACAGATTTATGCCACAGCAGACTTCTAGTGTGAAAAAGCACAAAAAAAAATTTCTAATGTGAATTTTCTTCTCTTAGAGGGGATTATGGGTAATTATGTACAGTAGGTACATGTACAGTAGGGCTGCACCATGATTTTTCTGATTATAATTGTAAAAATTGCAATAGTGTTTTAAATGTGATTAAAAACAAACTCCAAATGCACACAGTGGCTATGTTTACATGCACAACTTTTGTTTCAATTAGAATTAATTTATTCCGACTGATGAATCTGAATTTAGTGTTTACATGAACGCTAAACGTGATCGGGTTAATGTGCCTGGGTTTATATGTTACAAGCTTCAAATCGGAATAGATTTTTTTACATGCGCACACTGCACAGATATACAGTTTCCCGGCATTTTACACATAATAATCATTCTCCTACATTGATTTTTTTTTTTTTTTTTTTTAACAGCAGACTTAATATTTATCCATTTATGGTCAGAATTTGTATATATAATATATACAAATTCTGAATATATATATATAATCACGTTGTCCTGCTCCACTTCACAGACACTGAGTGAAAGAAGAATTTTAGAATGACGGGACACTCATTTATATGACACTTTATTCAACAGGAAGAGCAGCTCGTTCCGCACGTCATACGTCATTATGGATTAGAAAAGGAATAAACCACCCCTTTCAATCTGATCGAAATTTCACTCGGATCGAGCTCAATCAGATCGATTAAGGTGTTTACATGAAGGCTTTCAGTCAGATTGAGCCGTCAATCTGATTACTAACTGATTATTTGGTGCATGTAAACGTAGCCAGTGTCGTGCTTTACTCTGAAACCCACAGCACATCAGATTATATATAATTAAAACAGAGCTTTTGTGATTTCCAGTGTGACACATACACAGATAGCGATATTAACATTGCTTTTGTTCTTGGTTATTTGGTCAGACTGCTGGGCAAGATTATTGTACGAAATGTTTGTTGTCATGTGACACTTTAGTAAACGGTTTAAAATGTTTTCTGTCTCACTATTTTTTCACTCAGCAACTATGTCAATGTAATACTGTATGATACTGCCGTCATTACTTCCGCTTCATTCATCACACTGGAAAAGGGCAGTTGTGTGCACTGCATTGTGGGATACAGTGAGTATTTCAGAACTACAAAAAACAGTCTCTGTCTATCAGAAAACATTTCTGTATTTTCTCTTCTTCAAAAGCCAAGTGACACGTTCAATTTCTCTCGCATGAGCAGCCTGTATTTGCTGTCTGTCAGAAACGCTTTCATGATCAGTCTGTCAAATGTGCGACTGCTCAGAAACAACTCCGCTTTAAAGATGCTGTTAACCTATCAAAATCACAAATACTTCAGCATTAGACAAAGAGTATTATTATATATCTTACATCATATCAACATAGCATGGATAGCTACATGCCATAGCTACAGTTAAAAGTAAAAGTCAAGTAAAAAATCTCATGCCATTTTCTCAATTTTACACATATTGTAATGTTGACATTCATCAAACTCAACCTATCAACACTGTCAGTAAAGTTATTGTTATTGTATATAAAAAACACCAGTTTATATTACAAGCAAAAACCAACTCTACAATTCATTTGTTTATTTTATGTGCATCTGTAGAAAATATATTATGATTATTATTATTATTATTATTATTGTAAATAAACAAACAAACTGTATTTGTTCCACATTTTAATAATATAATTAAAATTTAAAATACAGTTAAAAAAGATAAATTAAAATAAAATAAATAATATATAAAATAAAACAAACAACGTAAAAATAAAAATTAAACATAAACAAATATATATATTTCTTAATAGTTCCAGACCCTAATTGTAGATAACCGGCAGGTGAGCATCATGGGAGTGTGTGTTAAACACATCAGATCTGAGCATTCAGTGTGTTTGAATGAACTCTGGGAACACTAAAAATCACCAGGATGAACAAATGAACAGAATATTTCACAACACCCTCCTGTCTGTCTGTCTGTCTGTCTGTTTGTGTGTCTTTATCTCAGAGAGAGGGATCGAGGGTCCTGGTCAAGGGTTCAGGTTGTGTGGGGCCGTTTGCTGCTGTGATTTCATTGGATGGTTATTTTTGGCCACCGCTTCAAACAGACACTTTAACCAGCAGAACAGCAGATTAAAAAAAGACAACAGCACTTACCACACACACACTACTGCACAACAATAACGTTATTAATGCTCGCAAAACGTTCGAAAAAGTGGAAATCTTATGCTGAAAATGACGCCTTGATCGTCACAGATGCCTTGGTACTGAAGTAACGGTACTTGTGACGTTTTGTATACAAGTATATGACGACATCACAGCTGATTGGAGATGTTTGACCTAAACACAACTGCTTGGTAACCAGAGATGCCGAGTGCCAACCACCTCACGCTCAGGTGTGTCTATGGAACACACATATCAATCATGACTGCGATTGCAGATGAATCACATGAAACACACTCACGTTTGCTGTGGACTCACAGTGTCCATTCAAAATACATGACAAATAAACGCAGGACATCAGAGGAACAAGACCGAAAACCATCCAAAACAGATTTGTTGTATTTAAAGTACGTAACCTTTAGTTTTAATTGAACCTTTTCTATTAATTGAATATTATTAACTGATGTTTAATGAGATTTGCAATATTTGGTGCATAAAAAAAATTTAAAGTCCTTGGTTTGTGATTTTGTACCTTCTAGCAATGAACAATAACAGTGCAATTAAATTGAAAATTTAACATCTAAGAAAACAGAGTTTCAAATGAAACAAATAGTCCAAATTAAATTATGACTAGTAAGACATTCACTGTACAACTGACGTCTAACAATAAGTAGGGAACTAGATATTCAGACAGTTAGTTTCTAATTATTAAAAATAAAAATAATTCTAAATATTAAAATATAATAATGGGAAATATATGATACTTGGTTTAATATTTGAGCCTCTAAAGTAGTGACATTCAGTAATTTTAGTTTGATGTAACGGTTTTGCAAATTTTCTGGTGCTGCTGTATATCCTAGTTGCTCTGAAAACAAGAATGAAGGGTTGGCTTTCACACACACACACACACACACACACACACACACACACACACACACACACACACACACACACACACACACACACACACACACACACACTTGTGTGAGAGCAGCGTGACCTTTCACACAGCATTAATTTAATGGTGGGGTATGAGAATGTTTCAAGCTATTTTCACAGCACAGCGACTTTATAACGGCCACAACAACATAAAATCTGCCCTGCCAGAGGTGACCGGCTCACACACACTTGAGAGAGACACACACATCTTTCTGTCTGTCAAATATCATGTGCAACACAAACACATACGACACTGTTTTCAAATGAAAGACATCAAGATAAGTTTGGGTTGTGTGCCGTTCAGCCAATCAGTTATTCCATTAGGTAAATAATTAGTTTCACAACTGATATATTTTGCAACATCAACACTGTTATTGAACTGAATTTAATCAACATTGAACTGAATTGAGCTGAATGATGGACACTATTGTCTTTTTAGAGCTGCTTTACAGTGGAATTTTAATTTATCTCATATTTGATTAAGTTTGTATCATTTTCCTGTTTATCATTGTGAAGCTGCTTTGAAACAATCTGTATTGTATGAAGAGCTATAGAAATAAAAGTAACTTGATTTATCCGCATCAGCCGACTAAGATCAGTAGAGTAAGATGTAGACTAAAAGTGCCCTCTGACTCCCACAGTTCTTGTGTGTTTGTTTAACATGAAAATGAGGCTGACCTCAACAGAAGCTTGGCTTGTGTGTGTGTGAGCTCCATATGGCTGACGCTTAGCTAATGAGAATCTCTGGAGAGCGACAGCTCGCGGGACCTGAATGATGATCTTTCCTCTGAGAGCAGCGTTTTAACGGCCAGATGACGACCTTCGATAAGAACGACATCATCTACTCGTGCGATTTGATTCATGAGGCGACCACGTCAACATCCGTTATCGCTGAATTCTCGCCGACTACCATTCCTGTGCACCTGACCTTCATAATTTCCATTCGGCCATGAGTAGCAAGACAGGCAGAGAGAAACAGACAAACATTTTAATCGCAATAAGAGTCTCATGATCTCATGTTCTGCATCATGCTCTTCACCTGATAAAACAGCTGATCCTCTTAAGCCGGGCTCAGACTGCAGTAGTTTCAGGCCGATTTTTGCCCATTTTACCCCTCCCGACATTTGAAAAGAAAAAAAAATAAATAAACAATCTTGTCCAGGGCATTGGTAGGTTCCAATGTTCGGCCCAAATTATCTGGTAATGTGAGGAGTTTACAGATCAAATCTTAAACCTCCCAATCTGTTCGCGGACACATCGGGGATGCCCTGCCAATAGTAAACATGTTTGATATATAAGGTTTTAAATTGGGATTATTACGACTATGATTACATCAGTACTTCCACAATAACCAATAAGAGACAAGTCTACAAGGAGACCGAAGTACGGGTCCAGTGGACAACAGAGATGGAGGAATGGCTGGTCGAAATGTGGTAACAATACAACAGCCTTTATTATGTTTAATCATATAATTTCCTACAGCAAGTTGCCACGACACAGTATCCATTTTGTTTACGTCCGCATCCCCGTGAGATCACGTGATGTGCTAAATCTGGCATGATAATCTTAAGAATGTCTTGTAGTGCGTGATAAGCCATGATTTTAATTATTTTTGCAGGTTTGAGACATGAAAGAAGAAAACAACCAATTTCACAATCGGTTAAGATTTCAAAACTCCTGTAGTCCGAGCCTGGATTTACAGAAGGATTTTGGACTCTGATTCACACAGCGGGGTCATGGACATCACCTGGTTCCCCAGGGAACAGCGACTGTCACATCACAGCCCCCACAGGTCTTGGCTCATGTTGAGGTATTGACATACGCGTCTGGCCACTTTTACATTCTGACATTTGTGTTCCTATCTTTACTTGATATTCACTTAAAAGTAATTTTGAACACGTTCAAACAGATGGCACAGATATGGATCAGAACAGATTCTTGTGAGACTCCAAATGTGACCAACAACTCTAACAATAACAGGACAACCTAATATGTAATTATGTGTCAGTGTGTGTGTGTTTAGCTTGAGGATCTGGCCTTGAGTGTGTGTGTGATGGTTCATGGTTATCACACAAGAGTAAACTAAGTTTCTCCTCACTAATATTTACCTCAACAGCTGACCATGAGATCAAGGACAAAGTATGTGTACGCATGTTGGCGGGAACAAAGTGCAATTTTCCAGTGTAAAATAATAATAATAATAATAATAACTAAATAAAAAGATAGATAAAAAATAACCCATTGTTTCTCATTGTGTTGGTGTTGTTGATAAAGCTAAAGGCTGGTAAATGAAAGGTTTCTGGTTTAAGCCCAGGAAAGTTTTAATCAAACTATCACCACGGGATACTCCTGGAGAAAAAAAAGTGAATACAAGCACCCGTTACATTAGCATGTACACCCTACAGAATGTTCTGACGCAACATTTAGCAGATATTTTTGGGTATGGAAAGAGGTGAGTTAAAAATCAAGTCAGACTACTGTGAAGTGAATTTCTGGAAGCACAGCTGGACTCATCTGTCAATAGTCAACAAATGCCAAAGTTCAATGGCAATGCAACATACACTGAAAGTTTCACAAACCCTTGCATTTTTCCTCTACGTTCATTTTTAAAAGCATAAACACTTAAGTGCAGGTGCCCTAACCCGATTGACCATTTAGGCCTTATTAAGACCTGGTTCCTTTTCTCTATACAGATCCACTGAAATCCATTGCAATACCATTTTAACTAGCGGGTAAACCCAGTGAGCAATTGTGAACATTGAAAGATATTTGATACATATGTTGGTCAGGAGGGATAGTAAATGCAAAGGTTCTATAAACACCAGGCATCATTCACTTACTGACTGCAGAGAATGGTACATCGACTTTTATGAAAGCTTTGAAGTAGGAGGGTGCTGGTCTAGTGGAAGTTCTCAACGACACTGTCGGAGAATTTGATGTTTGCTTCTACAGGTAACCAGTGGAGCAAGATCAAGAGAGGTTTGACATGGACCCTCTTGGGTTTGAAGCCCAGATGCACCATCAGGGCAAGTCAGTAGAGGTTTAATTCTGCCAACAGAGCAATGCAGTGGAATGCATGATACAGCATGACTAGGCCGTCATTGCGATGTGGCCAGTGAAGTTTGTTTTTTTGAGCCTAGCCATATGGTGACGTTGTGGTTGACTGGCTGAGAAAATAAGTTCTGTCTTTGCAAGGTTGAGCAGAATGTGGTGATACTTCATCCGGCCAAGATGGAGACACACAATGTTAGATATATAAACTGGAATTGTAGTGTTTTAAGGCTGGACTGACAGGAGTAGCTGCACAGCAGGAGTAGACCAGCAGTAGCGCAAGAAGTGTGTCTTAATGATTGGGTCTATTCAGATTGTGAAAATGGAGAAGAGAACGGGGCCAAGAACCGAACCCTGAGTTACCTTTTGGTTATTAGATGTGACTCTGTGACAGACGTCAGGGTCATCTTAAGAAGCTGACTTGGTTGTAAAAATGGCACCTTTTAAAACAAACAGCAATGAACTCCTTTTCAATGAAAATGTGCTTTGGTCAGGATGCAGACAGCTCTGAATAGATGCTTTAGAAATAGATATAATTAATTATTGATTTATCTTTTCTCCTTTCCATTAATTCCTGCTCTCTGTGAAAAAAAGAAATGCTGATGATTTCACTCGTCTTTTGTTCCAGAGAGTTTATTGGAACTGACCATGTGACCTGCTAAAGGAGGCTGGGATAGTCTGTTGATAAGAGCCTGTCTGATGTGAAACGGTCTTCTCCTTGTTAAGAGCCCAGCAATGTATGTTGAATGAAATAATTTGTCAGAAATTAAAATGCACACACAGAAAAAAAAAAAAAAAAAGTGTGATGCTGAAGTAAGTGCGTTCCAAAAGGCAGAGATGATGCCTTCCCAGGGCACATTTCGAAGAAAGAACCATTCCAAGCAGAAGTGCTCAAAAATAACTACTTCAAAAGAACCTTTGAAATTAATGCTGTTGTGGGGTTCAACTGATGGGCACTTCACTCCCAAGAATCTTCACACTGCATCAGAAACTCTAAACCTGCACAAGGTGCAACGTAAATTAAGCCAGCTGCACTGTAGTAATTGCTGGTATTAGTATGCTGTTAATTCTTTTGATCTATTATCTTAATAAAGGGAAGAAAAGTAATTTAAACAAGGAT
Organism: Scardinius erythrophthalmus; assembly: GCF_964197995.2. NCBI lineage: Eukaryota > Metazoa > Chordata > Actinopteri > Cypriniformes > Leuciscidae > Scardinius > Scardinius erythrophthalmus. The sequence goes on from NW_028295889.1 coordinate 10,896, forward strand.
AAATTCAAGTATAACTGAAGATCATTAGATTTGCCTTTGTGAGGTGGTAACAACGGTTCTTTTCACTTATGTTCCAAATACCCATCTTCTAAATGTAGAGGGAATAGGGCATAGGCATGATCACCTCTGATTAGAACACAATTCCATACTTCCTCATAGTACATGATCACCCTTCAGATCCAGAGCCGTTTGTCTCTCCCTTGTTGTGGATGGAAGAACACACACACACACACACACCCAAAAAAAAAAAAAAAAAAAAAACACCTGAACAAAAAGAGAGAAGATGAAGAATTGGCTTCCATTTCATTCTTACCCTCATTTTCTCTTCCTCTCTCGCTCTGTCGTTTTTTCTTAGCCTACAGTCTTCAGAGTTAGATTTATGCCATTTATCATGCTGACACTCTCCCTGTCTCTCTCTCTCTCCCATCTCTCTAACAAATGAGTCTCATCCTGTCTGTTTAGACACACAAACCTCTTCCCATGTATAACGTAAAGATGCAGGAAAACACTGGCTCCGCACACACACTGAAGAATGGTGTTGGTTTCGCTAAGAGGAGTTTCACAGATGGCGAGGGGAAGTGACTGTGTGAGGTGGCACAGTGGGACACATACACACAAAATACTTGTCAGGACTGCCAGAAGGGAGCGTGTGTTGTGTGTGTGTGTGTGTGTGTGTGTGTGTGTGTGTGTGTGTGTGCGTGCTATTATAAGTATGTACGGAAGTCTTTTTATGAAAATGGTCAAATATTTTATTGATTTTTATAACATGGACAAAAAAATTTGTCAGGTTCAGGTTGTGTGTGTGTGTGTGTGTGTGTGTGTGTGTGTGTGTGTGTGTGTGTGTGTGTGTGTGTGTGTGTGTGTGTGTGTGTGTGTGTGTGTGTGTGTGTGTGTGTGTGTGTGTGTGTGTTGTTTGTGTGTGTGTGTGTGTGTGTGTGATCCACCTAACGTGTTGGAAAATCTACTTCATGACTCAAAAAATGTTCACACGTTCAAAAATCAACTGTCCTCAGATCAGAAGATCACAGTTGACTTGCAGTTTTGTGGCCTTTGCTGGTAAATGTCAGTGACCGTAGGGAGTCCCGTACATCATTTTATCATTCTGAAGGGTGCTCATGAGTGCCCCCTTTGTGCATTCTGAATGCACTATTGTGGAGCTCACAGTAAACTAGGCCTTGCATAGTCTTGCAGAGTCTGACAAAAGTCACATATACTGATGAAATGTAACCTTGAACGCACTGGAAAAAAGCGTCTGGCAAATGGATTAATGTAAATGGCATTCCTGTAGCCCAACCAGATCATGGCACTAGCAATGCCAAGGTCATTGGTTTGATTCCCAGGGAATACATTTACTGACAAAATGTATACCTTGAATACAATGTAAGTCGCTTAAGGTAAAAGTCGCATCTGCCAAATGCATCCATGTGATATAATGCAATATAACATCATGTGGCTGAGGTCCAACAGGACACAGTTTCCTTCTGCAATCATCACAACTGAAAATGATGAGTAGTGGCAGAGCTTATCTAGAACTAATCTGTGCAACTTCTACAGCAGACTACCCAATTGTCCAGCAGCTGAGGGTGTCATTTGAGACAGAGACTAAAGCACCAAACCTGAGGAATACAAACATTTGGGCCATCAAGGAAATCTAGATGCTGTTCTAGAGAGATCAGTGTTTAACAGGTTGTATTTTCCCATCTTATCTGACATCAGGGATCCATGTCTCAATATGATTAACAAGCCATTAAACAGAACCATTTAAAAAGCATTCAAACACGCAAGTCACATTACTGAACATTTCTTGTTGTGATGTCACAGATGAAGAATGTCTCGTGCAGTGATTATTGTGTTTCGTGAGCAGTATTGAGTTTGCCGTTGAAATGTCATGAGAGTATTTACACTGTGATTATACATCTATATCAGACAGAGAGAGGGCAATTTAATTACTGTCTGATCAATACATCTTGGATCTGGTACAAATGGAGTATGAACAGAGAGAGAGAGAGAGAGAGAGAGAGAGAGAGAGAGAGAGAGAGAGAGAGAGAGAGAGAGAGAGAGAGAGAGAGAGAGAGAGAGAGAGAGAGAGAGAGAGAGAGAGAGAGAGAGAGAGAGAGAGAGAGAGAGAGAGAGAGTGTGTGTGTGTGTGTGTGTGTGTGTGTGTGTGTGTGTGTGTGTGTGTGTGTGTGTGTGTGTGTGCGTGCGTGTGTTTGTGTGTTTTCCAGTGATCGTCATGACGACCCCCTGATGGGACGTAATAGTGAAAATGCCTCCTGCCCCGCCCAAATGGTCACGGCTGACTGGGCGGAATAGTTCAGCCAATTAAATCCCATAATGAGCGGCAGCAGTTCAGGAAGTGTGAAATTGCCATTGCTTTCATTCTGTGAAGAAGAAAGAGCCTCACTCGTTGGTTTATTGATCCCGTGTTTTATGTTATTATTTTATTTATTTATTTATTTATTTATATTTTTATTTTTTTGTGAGAAGTTTGTTTGTTGAACGTATGAGTCCCTGAGAACAGCACTGCTGTTGTGGTAGTCGTTTATTAGATAAATGAACACCAGCTGTTAAAGGTTTAGTTCTGTCATAATTTACTCACCCTAATGTCGAGATGCTTTGAAGAATGCACCAGTCGCTCTCTTCCATGTAACCGCAGTGAATGGTGACTGGGTCTTATTTTTAAATTTATGTTATTTTTATGGTGCAAAATAACATAAATCTATCATAATAGTGGAAGTGATATTCAAGTTGTGCTCACTGAAAATCTGTACATCCACTGTTTTCAGGAATTTATAAGAGAATGATAGTTCTTGGAGTGATGGTTCTTTTGGGTCTTTTTTTTTTTTTGGAAGCCTTTTAGTACACATCTATTATAATTAAATGGAAAAGAGTGAATGGTAGATTATTTAAAATATCTCCTTTTGTGTTCTATGTGAGTAAATGTGAGGATTTCAGCACAATCACATTCAAAATACCTCACTTATATTATTTCTATGCTAATATTTAAAATACAGTTTTACACAAATGTAAATGTAGAGAGTGTGCTGTGTGTGTTCTTACAAGTGTTGGTGATTTGCACTTTCTGTTCATCACTAATTAGCGGAACTCATTTGCATCATGGATATTCATGAGCAGGCATGCAGAGTAGACAATTAATTTGCATGCAGGTGATTATTAATAGATTTGGGTGACGCCCCCATGAGAATTGTCCAATACCATCTTTCTTCATATCTGACAGACCTGGTAAAAAGAGATGTGATAATGGGAAAAACTGCATTTTTTGTTCTGTGTGTGTGTGTGTGTTTATCACATATAGAATCAGGTTATTATTATTAATTATGCACATTACACTTTCAGAACATTTATAAGCACTAAGTTCCTGTAAACGGAGGCATTTTCAGCTCAATATGACTGAAGCCCGGTTTATTTATTTTTGCATGAGTGGTGCGCAAATCACTGTAAGAGTGATCAAATTTGTGCGAGAAATGTCCCGCTTATATAGCCAGAAGCAGATTCTGGCGGGCTTCGGCACGAAGCACCATGATTGGTTGATACCATGATATAACGCCTGCTATAGGCTATTGTTATTATTATTTTATGCAGCACTGCACGTAGCCTATATGCCTACAAGGCACAACAAACCTGGTGTTCATTATATATATACTGTATATTGGGGTGGGGGGATTAACACATTAATCTTTGCAATTCATTTGAGATGTTTAACGCATTAAAAAAAAAATAACGCAATTGACGCAGTACCTTTTTTTGCCTCGTTTTAATGACTTCCTGTTGCAGCTGCTATTGAAAAGGCCGAAAATATGCCGTCTCACCCCTCCGTGTTCGGCGATCAGGTTTCATTCTCGCGCAGCTTGTTTAGTAACTTCACGAGCGGGTCTTTTCCGTTCCGTATGTGCGTCGCGCTTTCCATTCCATGTGTGCGCCGCGCTCTCCGTTCCGTGTGGTGTGTGGGCACGCTGCGCTCTCTGCTCAATGTTCCGCTCCGTGTTTGCGCTGCGCGTTCTGCTCTGTGATTAACGGCCCAAATGCTCCAATCATGTACCGATCAAGCACTGGAAAAGCAAAGTCCGCTCAAATAACGTGAAATTTCTCAGTAGTAGACTTCTGTTTGCTGAGCTGGTATAGCCATGCTGGCCAACAATGGTAAAATTGCCTGCTCTGATCACATGCTCTGGTAATAATAGCTTTGTATGACTATACTTTATTTTGATTATTAGTCAAAAAATAAATCTGTTAAATCTGAGTATGTTGCATAGAACTGAATGAAGAATAATATATTGATATATTGATGTTTAATATTTAAAAAAAGAGCTATTTTCTGTCCAATTTGTTTGGAAATTTTTCTTTTATTCCCCTTTTTTGTCTGTTGTTTAATTGAATTAGCGATTCTACGTTTAACTATTGATGATTACAAGTTTGGGGGAAATGCAATTAATTGTGATTAATCACAGCAAATTGTAAGATTAATTAGTAAAAATTGTTTAATCGATTCCCAGCCCTAATATATATATATGTGTGTGTGTGTGTGTGTGTGTGTGTGTGTGTGTGTGTGTGTGTGTGTGTGTGTGTGTGTGTGTGTGTGTGTTTTGTAAATTTTAAAATCGCAATTTAACCAGAAAAATCTCAAATGTATTCACAAAATCTTGCACCCCTATAGACCAATTTCGAGCCGACGTCACAGTTACGTCACGACGACGTTAGCTGGTGGCAAAACAAAGCGAAAACTGGAGGCGGCCAACACAAACCAGCACAGATTCGGCTACATAATAAGGAGCTTAAATTATTATTATTGTTATTAAATGTCATCTTGTTGTGTTGTTGGGTGCAAGAATCGACAGAGTACAGGCTCCAATTTGAAATTTTATCGTATAATGTTTTCAAAATTATTGTGATTATTTGTGAATCATCTATGATTGTATACATTGTTTTGATTGAGTGTGATTAGACTTTTTGAAGAACCTGGTAAGAAAGGGTAATCGAATACATAGTTAAAAATATTAATATGCTGTATCAGGAATTTTTACATTTTTCATCTAATTTTTAGCTAACAAAACTCGCAAACTAACGTAAGTGAAGCGGCCAGAGAGATCGTTCTGCCACCACCTAAGCTCCGCCCACAAAAAAACGTCACCATGTTTACCAACTGAAAAGGGGTCTATAGTTTCTCTTGATATCAGCATGGTCACAGGGTTTTTTTGTTTTGTTTTTTTATTTTTTTACAGGGACCAGATGCCCTACTGATGAGTCCTGCTGACTTTAACATTCACATGAGTCTCTGTACATGAAATGGTAAAGTGAAAAATCAAACACCTTGGAAATGACAGGTATGAACTATGTTTCAGGAATGGCACAAAGGTGTGTGACTATTGAACACACTGATCTAAAGACAGAGACTTGAACAATGTGCTTTTTTGTCATTTGTTGTGTATCTTTGGATTTTGTTGTGTTTTAAATAAATCCTAACAGTCATAAGCCATTCTTTTTTTAAATATCTCCTCATTCTTTGTGCAAGGTTCCTCATAATGATAGGGCCTGATAGCACCTGATTGGGTCATTATAGGAGTGTCTTTTTCTTTCTCAGGTGTGAAACACATCAATATTCATGATGATTCACGCCCTCCTCGCATAAAGCTCCTTCACAAGACATGTCTTACAAATTTTAAATCAATGTATAGTTTTATCTGAATGAGTAGGCAGGATGATTTTCACATAGTTTTGTAGCAAATATTCTGAGCTATGTGATACAATTCAAAAGTCTTGTGAAGAAATAATCAGTATGGGTTTCAATGACCTTATTTCAGTGACAACCTTCTTTTTTTTTTTTTTTCACAAACCATGCATAAATGTAATTATCTCAAAACTACAAACTTTTACATACATGCTGCTGACATATTATTGTAGCAGAGTTTGTGCTAAATACAGTGTAATCAGACTTTAGCCATGAAAATGTCACAAGTAACAGAAATAAGCACAAATGTCAGCGCATGTCAGAACACCTCCAGGGCCCAGAAAACACCTCAGACCCCAGAGGGTTAATGGTTCACTTCAGGATCAAAATAAACATCTATTGTCAAATAAAAAGAGAAGAGCAATGATAACATATCAACTAAACATAAATCAAATTTAGGCTACATTTAATTTAAATTTGTGATTTGGCCATTGGTCAGAAGAATCTTAAGTACTTTTTGAATAACTTTGATTAGATTTTGAATAGAGTAATCATTCTTAAAAATGTGTTAATTATAATTAAATTATATAAATTACACAGTTACACATAATAATATAGTATAGATTAAGATATAGTTCTCTTACGAGAGGTTCTCTCGTACTGCGTAATATCTTACGCTATGGGGAAATCTCTTTTCTGCGAGATATTGAAGCCAAAAATTATCCTTAATTTTTAAATAATGTAGAACGCATTGCGGCAGCATGCAGGCATAGGCAAGACGGCTCGCGTGCCTATTGGCTGCCCTGCGGCAACTGCAGCAGCCTATGGAGAGAGGCCCCCGAAAACTCACGTGGCCTGGGCCTATAAATATAGCTCGATAGGCTGATTTCACTGATTTTACATCTCTTCAGCGAAGCCCTCGCATCGCTGGATCTGGAGAGGAAGAAGCCGCACCGTTGAGAAAGCCTTCAGCGGGACGAGCCTTTGCATCCTGAAGCCGCTGGTCGACAACTCGCCGCCTTCAGTCGCCGTTCCTGCTACGCTATCCGGCGTATACATATCCTTTTCTCTGCTAGTGTGTGTTCGCCGCTGCAACACACACTCCTTCCTAAAAGATCCGAGCGTCTTTATCAAGATGTCTTGTTCATCCTGTGGCTCGTGCCGAGCCCCACTCAGCGACGGGGACCGCCAAGTCATCTGCGTTTCCTGCCTGGGTGAGGATCATGCAGCTCTCGTGCTCGCTGACGGCGGCTGCCCTCACTGCGAGCTAATGCCTATGGTGACTCTGAGGACTCGCCTGGCATCCTTCTCTGAGTCTGCACCTCTGCCTGCTGCGGCACCGCGCCGTAAAAAGTGGCGTTCTCAGCGGGTCCCGGAACCTCCTCCTACTGAGAAAAGCTCGCCGGTTCGCCCAACAGCTTCTCCGCCTGCTTCGCCTGAGTCTCTCCCCGCCAGACAATGGCCGCCGTCTGCCGCCATTTCCGATGTCTGTGGAGGATGACAGCTGCTCTATCCTGGCGTCGGGCAGTGAGGATTGGTCGAGCTCTGCGGATCTCGCCCCTTCTCTCGGAACCTGCGCCCAACCGGCTGGATAGTTATTTCCTGCAAAAGGACCGCGTTTCACAGTCTTCTAGACCTGCGCCTTTTCTTCCTGAGCTTCATGAAGAAGTCGCAAAGTCCTGGAACACCCCCTTCTCAGCCAGGGTCCGCACCTCTGTGTCAGATGCATTCTCCGTGGTGGACGGTGCTAAACACAGAGGGTATCTTTCCATTCCTCCGGTGGAAGAAGCTGTAGCAGCCCATCTTTGCCCGCCCTCTGCTGGACGGCATGCTAAGACGGCGCTACCCTCTAAAGCTTGCCGCACGACTTCTGCCATGTATAGCCGCGCTTACACCGCTGCTGGACAGGCTGCATCTACGCTGCATTCAATGGCCATTTTGCAGATCTTCCAGGCCGACCTTCTCTGTAAAATGGACGAGGAAGGACCGGAAGCTATCAGCATGCCGGACTTAAGGAGTGCCACGGACCTGGCTCTTCGTGCCACTAAGTCTGCTGCACAAGCCATAGGGCGGATCATGGCTTCTCTCACCGTTGCGGAGAGACACTTATGGTTGACGCTTTCTGAGATGCCGGACTCTGAGCGCTCCGCGTTCCTCGACGCCCCCATCTCTTCTACAGGCCTCTTTGGATCATCCGTCAAGGATTTCGCAGATAGATTCGCTGAGGTGCAGAAAACGTCACAGGCCATGAAGCACTTTTTGCCCAAGCGCTCCAGCTCCGCAGCAGGCCGCTCTAGACAGCCGTCTGCTCACAGCTCTCAGCCGCAGCCTCCGCCCGCCGCGTGGGCCCCGGCCTAAGATTGAGATAAAGCCTGAGGCCTCAAAGTCTTCCTAGCCAGCTTAGGAAAATGACGGTGTTCGAGTCCCGCTGCGGCCAGACTTGCACCGAAACTTCTCGCTCGTTCAGTTCCAGTAAATGCGACTGTTCCAGTGTATTTTGCAGTAAACAAGTCGGTATCACAGCCCGCTTGCCTG
>NW_028295888.1:0-19113 GCF_964197995.2 Scardinius erythrophthalmus
CAATGTTTCTAGCATGATTAACCACATTACTAGCAAATATGTGAAGTGTCAGTGCAAATGAGGTGATGAACACTGACAAAATATTATTGTGTTATAATAGTTAGTTATATACGTGATTTTTAGTGTGTGTCCAAGTATGAATGCAAAAGCACATGTAAAATATTTCATTATTAAGTAGAATGGCCAGCAGAGGGCAGTAGAAGACCACTTATTGGCTCACTTTCACTTTAAACCAGTTTTCTGCACTAAAGCAAACCAGTTTTTCCATGTTAACTCAATGCATGCTTACACACACACACACACACACACACACACACACACACACACACACACACACACACACACACACACACACACACACACACACACACACACACACACACACACACACACACACACACACACACACACACACACACACACACACACACACACACACACATACACACACAGCATAGTTAACCATGATTTACCATGATATACCACGTTCTAGTATTATTTACCAGGAGATAAACGACAATCTAGGATTATTTACTTTGATTTACCATGTTTCTAGCCTGATTTATCACATTACTAGCAATTATTTGAAGTGTCAGTGCAAATAAAGTGGTTAACACTGACAAAATATGATTGTGTTATAATAGTTATTGCTATATAAGTGATTTTTTTAGTGTGTATTCAAGTATGAATGCAAGCACATGTTGAAATATTTCATTAATAAGTAGAATGGCCAGCAGAGGGCAGTAGAAGACCACTTATTGGCTCACTTTCACTTTAAACCAGTTTTCTGCACTAAAGCAAACCAGTTTATCCATGTTAACTCAATGCATGCTTACACACACACACACACACACACACACACACAAACACACACACACACACACACACACACACACACATACACACACACACACACACACACACACACACACACACACACACACACACACACACACAGCATAGTTAACCATGATTTACCATGATTTACCACATTACTAGCAATTATTTGAAGTGTCAGTGCAAATAAAGTGATTAACACTGACAAAATATGATTATGTTATAATAGTTATTGCTATATAAGTGATTTTTAGTGTGTATTCAAGTATAAATGCAAGCACATGTGGAAAAATTTAATTGAATAGAATGGCCAGCAGAGGGCAGTAGAAGACCACTTATTGGCTCACTTTCACTTTAAACCTCATGATTTTGACCAGTTTTCTGCACTAAAGCAAACCAGTGTTTCCATGTTAACTCAATAATGCATACTTGCTACATATGCTACACACAATAATGCTACACACACACACACACACACACACACACACACACACACACACACACACACACACACACACACACACACACACACACACACACACACACAAATGTTTCAGTGATATTGGTGTCACATTCACCTTCATCACATTCACCTTCTGTCTTCATCACATTCACCATCTGTCGTCATCACCTGCACCTGCTCCTCATCACCCTCCTCATCATCACCTGCTCCTCATCATCATAACCGTCACCTGTTGTCCTTGTCTTGATCTGTGTATTTAAGTTCCCCTCTCATCCATTATCATTGTCGGTTATTGTTTGTGCACTAGCACTCTGTTATGTTTGTTTTCATGTTGGAAAATAAAACCTTTGTTATATTTGTACCACACACACACACACACACACACACACACACACACACACACACACACACACACACACACACACCATCATTTATCATGATTTACCATGGCTGATACCAATACCAATATGAGAAAATGACTATTTTAAACAGCAGGGGGCAGTAAAATACCACTTATTGGCTTAACATGCCATTAATTCATATCATTTTCACCTTTTTAACTGTTATAGAGGCAAATTTTGTCCGATCTGTCTGAAAATTTTCATGCTTGTTCAGGGTGATATTTCACACGTTCTGACTTGTTTTTAAGAAGGTCTGAGCATTGATTAAAGAGATATAGGCTTTCGGGGACACTTGGTAAAGGCCAGATTTTGAAGTGAACCTATTATAGCTATCCAAATGAAGTAGTTCAACTTTTTCTGACAATTATTGAGCTAGTGAGTCCAGAGAATTGTATTGCACTAGTTTTGAACATTATGATATGAAAATTATATGATCAGAGATGGAAAAGACCATTTACAGCCAATACAGGCAGTTTACCATAGGAAATATATGATTTTAAAGCTTTTTAACAGTTATAGCGCCACCTATCGTCCGATCTCCATAGAATTTTTCATGCTTGTTAATGATGTTATGTCACATATGCTGACCAATTTTTGTGAAGTTCTGAGTTTTTATTTAGGATTTATAGGCTTTTTAATGTATTTTGACACGCCCATTTTATAAATTACCCTATTACAGCCATCCAAATGCAAAAGTTCAACTTTTTTTGATAATTATTGATCTAGAGAGTCCAGAGAATTGTCCTAGACTGGTCTGGTTCCGATCGGGCAAAAAACCTAGGACTAGTTCGCAAAAGTAGGTTTTTAACATATTAATGAATAATTAATGAACAGTTTGATTGACAGCAATGGTTCTTGAGGCAAAGTTGTTCAGGATGAGGAGATCTATCAAATGATATGCATATTGTGTGGATATTTGTAACACCACGTGATTACAGAGCCGTAAAACTCGTTAGCGCCAACTAGTGGCCGATTTCTTTCAAAATTCTTACAGACCTTTAGGGCCATGAGCCGAACATGCCCATTGAGTTTCGTTCCGATCGGCCTCCGTTAACCTTGTCTAATAGGTGCTCAAACTTCGTTGGCCAATGGCGGCCATGTTTTTTGAGACACGCCAATGTCCTCATAGACATACATGGCACCTTGGACCAAGACACTGCATACCAATTTTCAAGTCAATCGGACTAACGGTCAGGTGGTTATAGCCTGTTTTATGTTTTTTTCATTTTATAGCGCCACCATGTGGCCAATCGTCGCGATTTTTTTACTGTGACCCCAGAGTAAGCTCATACACATGTGTACCAAGTTTGGTGAAGATACCTCATTTACACCGGGAGTTATAGCCATTTTAGTAAAATAGGCCCCTCCCACAACGTACGTTTTGGCGCCCCTTAGCGACCGTGAATCGAAATTTCCACTTTTTTTCGATAATTATTGATATTCAGTCTCCAGAGAACATTTCTGCACTAGTTTGGTTCCAATCGGGCAAAAAACCAGGGACTAGTTCGCAAAAGTAGATTTTTGACAAAATTCAAAATGGCGGAAAATCTATCATGGCGGAAATGAAATCGGAGATAAACGTTTTGTTCGTCAGGCGTCCAGCTTTCCAATGATATAAGACACTTGAGTCTACGACATACGGTCTAGGAGTTATGAGCAGGTTCGCGCTTTTGGTTGTTATAGCGCCACCTATGGGCCAATCGGGGTCATAATCTCTGAACCTTTCCTCGATTTTTGTACTACCATCTGTCAAAGTTTCAAAGTTCCAGCTCTTACGGTTTGGGCTGCACGATGCGTTTTACGGCGGAATAATAATAATAATAATAATAATTAAAGCTGCAAGCAGCATTTATCGGGGTTCAAGCATTTAAGGCCTTTAAGCACATAAGCATTTAAGACATTAAGATTTATTTAGAAAGCTTTTAACCACTGAAATAATAGATGGAAAAGTCCATTTACAGCCAATACAGGCAAGCTTTTTAACAGTTATAGCGCCACCTATAGTCCGATCTCCATGATATTTTGCATGCTTGTTAATGATGTTGTGGCACATATGCTCACCAATTTTCGTGAAGTTCTGAGTTTTCGTTTAGGATTTATAGGCTTTTGAGTGCATTTTGCCACGCCCATTTTCTTTATGACCCAATATACCCATGCGCAAAATGCAAAAGTTCAACTTTTTTTTGATAATTATTGATCTAGAGTGTCCAGAGAATTGTCCTAGACTGGTCTGGTTTCGATCGGGCGAAAAACCTAGGACTAGTTCGTAAAAGTAGGTTTTTAACATAATTACGAATATTTAATAAACGGTTTAATTGACAGCATTAGTTCTTGAGGCAAAGTTGTTCAGCATGAGCAGATCTATCAGATGATATGCATTTTGTGACAATAAGTGTAACACCACGTGATTACAGAGCCATAAAACTCGTTAGCGCCAACTAGTGGCCGATTTCTTTCAAAACTCTTACAGACCTCTAGGGCCATGAGTCGAACATGCCCATCGAGTTTCGTTCCGATCGGCCTCCGTTAACCTTGTTTAATAGGTGCTCAAACCTCATTGGCCAATGGCGGCCATGTTTTTCGAGATATGCCAATATCCTTTTAGACATACATGGCCCCTTGGGCCAAGACACTGCATACCAAATTTCAAGTCAATCGGACTAACGGTCAGGTGTCTACATGTTTTTTTTTGTTTTATAGCGCCACCATGTGGCCAATCGACGCAATTTTTTTACTGTGACCTCAGATTGACCTTCTACACATGTTTACCAAGTTTGGTGAAGTTTACTGAATTACTTCTTGAGTTATAGCCATTTTAGTAAAATAGGCTCCTCCCACAACGTTAATTTTGCACCCCCTAGCGACCGTGAATTGAAATTTCAACTTTTTTTCGATAATTATTGATCTTCAGACTCCAGAGAACAATTCTGCACTGGTTTGGTTCCAATCGGGCGAAAAACCAGGGACTAGTTCGCAAAAGTAGATTTTCGACAAAATTCAAAATGGCGGAAAATCTATCATGGCGGAAATAAAATCGGAGATATACGTTTTGTTCGTCAGGCGTCCAGCTTTCCAATGATATAAGACACTTGAGTCTATGACTTACGGTCTAGGAGTTATGAGCAGTTTCGCGCTTTTGGTTGCTATAGCGCCACCTATGGGCCAATCGGGGTCATAATTTGATAACCTCTCCTCGATTTTTGTACTACCATATGGCAAAGTTTCAAAGCTCTAGCCCTTACGGTTTGGGCTGCACGATGCGTTTTATGGCAGAATAATAATAATAATTAAAGCTGCAAGCAGCATTTATCGGGGTTCAAGCAGTTAAGGCCTTTAAGGCATTTAAGCACAAAAGCATCAAAAGTTATTAAGATTTATTTAGCAAGCATGTAACCACTGACATAATAGATGGAAAAGACCATTTACAGCCAATACAGGCAATTTGCCATGGGATATATATGGTTTTAAAGCTTTTTAACAGTTATAGCGCCACCTATGCTCCGATCTCCATAGAATTGTTTACTGTGACCTCAAATTGAACCCATACACATGTGTACTGAGTTTGGTGAAGATATCTCATTTACTTCTTGAGTTATAGCCATTTGAGTAAAATAGGCTCCTCCCACAACGATTTGCCACATTCTAGAATTATTTAATATGATTCTAGCATGATTTACTATCATATACCATGTTCCAGAATGATTTATTAGGATTCTAGCATGATTTACCTTGATACACCTCATTTCAGTATTATTTACTATGATTTACAATGTTTCTAGCATGATTAACCACATTACTAGCAAATATGTGAAGTGTCAGTGCAAATGAGGTGATGAACACTGACAAAATATTATTGTGTTATAATAGTTAGTTATATACGTGATTTTTAGTGTGTGTCCAAGTATGAATGCAAAAGCACATGTAAAATATTTCATTATTAAGTAGAATGGCCAGCAGAGGGCAGTAGAAGACCACTTATTGGCTCACTTTCACTTTAAACCAGTTTTCTGCACTAAAGCAAACCAGTTTTTCCATGTTAACTCAATGCATGCTTACACACACACACACACACACACACACACACACACACACACACACACACACACACACACACACACACACACACACACACACACACACACACACACACACATACACACACAGCATAGTTAACCATGATTTACCATGATATACCACGTTCTAGTATTATTTACCAGGAGATAAACGACAATCTAGGATTATTTACTTTGATTTACCATGTTTCTAGCCTGATTTATCACATTACTAGCAATTATTTGAAGTGTCAGTGCAAATAAAGTGGTTAACACTGACAAAATATGATTTTGTTATAATAGTTATTGCTATATAAGTGATTTTTTTAGTGTGTATTCAAGTATGAATGCAAGCACATGTTGAAATATTTCATTAATAAGTAGAATGGCCAGCAGAGGGCAGTAGAAGACCACTTATTGGCTCACTTTCACTTTAAACCAGTTTTCTGCACTAAAGCAAACCAGTTTATCCATGTTAACTCAATGCATGCTTACACACACACACACACACACACACACACACACACACACACACACACACACACACACACACACACACACACACACACACACACACACACACACACACACAGCATAGTTAACCATGATTTACCATGATTTACCACATTACTAGCAATTATTTGAAGTGTCAGTGCACATAAAGTGATTAACACTGACAAAATATGATTATGTTATAATAGTTATTGCTATATAAGTGATTTTTAGTGTGTATTCAAGTATAAATGCAAGCACATGTGGAAAAATTTAATTAAGTAGAATGGCCAGCAGAGGGCAGTAGAAGACCACTTATTGGCTCACTTTCACTTTAAACCTCATGATTTTGACCAGTTTTCTGCACTAAAGCAAACCAGTGTTTCCATGTTAACTCAATAATGCATACTTGCTACATATGCTACACACAATAATGCTACACACACACACACACACACACACACACACACACACACACACACACACACACACACACACACACACACACACAAACACACACACACAAATGTTTCAGTGATATTGGTGTCACATTCACCTTCATCACATTCACCTTCTGTCTTCATCACATTCACCATCTGTCGTCATCACCTGCACCTGCTCCTCATCACCGTCCTCATCATCACCTGCTCCTCATCATCATAACCGTCACCTGTTGTCCTTGTCTTGATCTGTGTATTTAAGTTCCCCTCTCATCCATTATCATTGTCGGTTATTGTTTGTGCACTAGCACTCTGTTATGTTTGTTT
The DNA here is from genome assembly GCF_964197995.2 of Scardinius erythrophthalmus. Classification (NCBI taxonomy): domain Eukaryota; kingdom Metazoa; phylum Chordata; class Actinopteri; order Cypriniformes; family Leuciscidae; genus Scardinius; species Scardinius erythrophthalmus. Next base: position 7,013 of record NW_028295888.1, read on the forward strand.
TCATGTTGGAAAATAAAACCTTTGTTATATTTGTACCACACACACACACACACACACACACACACACACACACACACACACACACACACCATCATTTATCATGATTTACCATGACTGATACCAATACCAATATGAGAAAATGACTATTTTAAACAGCAGGGGGCAGTAAAATACCACTTATTGGCTTAACATGCCATTAATTCATATCATTTTCACCTTTTTAACTGTTATAGAGGCAAATTTTGTCCGATCTGTCTGAAAATTTTCATGCTTGTTCAGGGTGATATTTCACACGTTCTGACTTGTTTTTAAGAAGGTCTGAGCATTGATTAAAGAGATATAGGCTTTCGGGGACACTTGGTAAAGGCCAGATTTTGAAGTGAACCTATTATAGCTATCCAAATGAAGTAGTTCAACTTTTTCTGACAATTATTGATCTAGTGAGTCCAGAGAATTGTATTGCACTAGTTTTGAACATTATGATATGAAAATTATATGATCAGAGATGGAAAAGACCATTTACAGCCAATACAGGCAGTTTACCATAGGAAATATATGATTTTAAAGCTTTTTAACAGTTATAGCGCCACCTATCGTCCGATCTCCATAGAATTTTTCATGCTTGTTAATGATGTTATGTCACATATGCTGACCAATTTTTGTGAAGTTCTGAGTTTTTATTTAGGATTTATAGGCTTTTTAATGTATTTTGACACGCCCGTTTTATAAATGACCCTATTACAGCCATCCAAATGCAAAAGTTCAACTTTTTTTTGATAATTATTGATCTAGAGAGTCCAGAGAATTGTCCTACACTGGTCTGGTTCCGATCGGGCAAAAAACCTAGGACTAGTTCGCAAAAGTAGGTTTTTAACATATTAATGAATAATTAATGAACAGTTTGATTGACAGCAATGGTTCTTGAGGCAAAGTTGTTCAGGATGAGGAGATCTATCAAATGATATGCATATTGTGTGGATATTTGTAACACCACGTGATTACAGAGCCGTAAAACTCGTTAGCGCCAACTAGTGGCCGATTTCTTTCAAAATTCTTACAGACCTTTAGGGCCATGAGCCGAACATGCCCATTGAGTTTCGTTCCGATCGGCCTCCGTTAACCTTGTCTAATAGGTGCTCAAACTTCGTTGGCCGATGGCGGCCATGTTTTTTGAGATACGCCAATGTCCTCATACACATACATGGCACCTTGGACCAAGACACTGCATACCAATTTTCAAGTCAATCGGACTAACGGTCAGGTGGTTATAGCCTGTTTTATGTTTTTTTCATTTTATAGCGCCACCATGAGGCCAATCGTCGCGATTTTTTTACTGTGACCCCAGAGTAAGCTCATACACATGTGTACCAAGTTTGGTGAAGATACCTCATTTACATCGGGAGTTATAGCCATTTTAGTAAAATAGGCCCCTCCCACAACGTACGTTTTGGCGCCCCTTAGCGACCGTGAATCGAAATTTCCACTTTTTTTCGATAATTATTGATATTCAGTCTCCAGAGAACATTTCTGCACTAGTTTGGTTCCAATCGGGCAAAAAACCAGGGACTAGTTCGCAAAAGTAGATTTTTGACAAAATTCAAAATGGCGGAAAATCTATCATGGCGGAAATGAAATCGGAGATATACGTTTTGTTCGTCAGGCATCCAGCTTTCCAATGATATAAGACACTTGAGTCTACGACATACGGTCTAGGAGTTATGAGCAGTTTCGCGCTTTTGGTTGTTATAGCGCCACCTATGGGCCAATCGGGGTCATAATCTCTGAACCTTTCCTCGATTTTTGTACTACCATCTGTCAAAGTTTCAAAGTTCCAGCTCTTACGGTTTGGGCTGCACGATGCGTTTTACGGCAGAATAATAATAATAATAATAATAATAAAAATCAGCACAATTACAATAGGGTTTCAGCACTTCGTGCTTGAACCCCTAAAAATCAGCACAATTACAATAGGGTTTCAGCACTTCGTGCTTGAACCCCTAATAAAGCTGCAAGCAGCATTTATCGGGGTTCAAGCATTTAAGGCCTTTAGGCACATAAGCATTTAAGACATTAAGATTTATTTAGAAAGCTTTTAACCACTGAAATAATAGATGGAAAAGTCCATTTACAGCCAATACAGGCAATTTACCATAGGAAATATGTGTTTTTTAAAGCTTTTTAACAGTTATAGCACCATCTATAGTCCGATCTCCATGAAATTTTGCATGCTTGTTAATGATGTTATGGCACATAAGCTCACCAATTTTCGTGAAGTTCTGAGTTTTTGTTTAGGATTTATAGGCTTTTGAGTGCATTTTGCCACGCCCATTTTCTTTATGACCCAATATACCCATGCGAAAAATGCAAAAGTTCAACTTTTTTTTGATAATTATTGATCTTGAGAGTCCATAGAATTGTCCTAGACTCGTTTGGTTCTGATCGGGCGAAAAACCTAGGACTAGTTCGCAAAAGTAGGTTTTTAACATAATTACGAATATTTAATGAACGGTTTGATTGACAGCAATGGTTCTTGAGGCAAAGTTGTTCAACAAGAGGAGATCTATCAAATGGTATGCATTTTGTGACAATAAGTGTAACACCACGTGATTACAGAGCCATAAAACTCGTTAGCGCCAACTAGTGGCCGATTTCTTTTAAAATTCTTACAGACCTCTAGGGCCATGAGTCGAACATGCCCACCGAGTTTCGTTCCGATAGGCCTCCGTTAACCTTGTCTAATAGGTGCTCAAACTTCATTGGCCGATGGCGGCCATGTTTTTTGAGATACACCAATGTCCTCATAGACATACATGGCACCTTGGACCAAGACACTGCATACCAATTTTCAAGTCAATCGGACTAACGGTCAGGTGGTTATAGCCTGTTTTATGTTTTTTTCATGTTATAGCGCCACCATGTGACCAATCGCCGCGATTTTTTTACCGTGACCTCATATTGACGTCTTACACATGTGTACCAGGTTTGGTTAAAATACCTCTTTTACTTCTGGAGTTATAGCCATTTTAGTAAAATAGGCTCCTCCCACAACGTTAATTTTGCACCCCCTAGCGACCGTGAATCGAAATTTCAACTTTTTTTTGATAATTATTGATATTCAGACTCCAGAGAACAATTCTGCACTGGTTTGGTTCCGATCGGGCAAAAAACCAGGGACTAGTTCGCAAAAGTAGATTTTCGACAAAATTCAAAATGGCGGAAAATCTATCATGGCGGAAATAAAATCGGAGATATACGTTTTGTTCGTCAGGCGTCCAGCTTTCCAATGATATAAGACACTTGAGTCTATGACTTACGGTCTAGGAGTTATGAGCAGTTTCGCGCTTTTGGTTGCTATAGCGCCACCTATGGGCCAATCGGGGTCATAATTTGATAACCTCTCCTCGATTTTTGTACTACCATATGGCAAAGTTTCAAAGCTCTAGCCCTTACGGTTTGGGCTGCACGATGCGTTTTACGGCAGAATAATAATAATAATAATAATAATAAAAATCAGCACAATTACAATAGGGTTTCAGCACTTCGTGCTTGAACCCCTAATTAAAGCTGCAAGCAGCATTTATCGGGGTTCAAGCAGTTAAGGCCTTTAAGGCATTTAAGCACAAAAGCATCAAAAGTTATTAAGATTTATTTAGCAAGCATGTAACCACTGACATAATAGATGGAAAAGACCATTTACAGCCAATACAGGCAATTTGCCATGGGATATATATGGTTTTAAAGCTTTTTAACAGTTATAGCGCCACCTATGCTCCGATCTCCATAGAATTGTTTACTGTGACCTCAAATTGAACCCATACACATGTGTACTGAGTTTGGTGAAGATATCTCATTTACTTCTTGAGTTATAGCCATTTGAGTAAAATAGGCTCCTCCCACAACGATTTGCCACATTCTAGAATTATTTAATATGATTCTAGCATGATTTACTATCATATACCATGTTCCAGAATGATTTATTAGGATTCTAGCATGATTTACCTTGATACACCTCATTTCAGTATTATTTACTATGATTTACAATGTTTCTAGCATGATTAACCACATTACTAGCAAATATGTGAAGTGTCAGTGCAAATGAGGTGATGAACACTGACAAAATATTATTGTGTTATAATAGTTAGTTATATACGTGATTTTTAGTGTGTGTCCAAGTATGAATGCAAAAGCACATGTAAAATATTTCATTATTAAGTAGAATGGCCAGCAGAGGGCAGTAGAAGACCACTTATTGGCTCACTTTCACTTTAAACCAGTTTTCTGCACTAAAGCAAACCAGTTTTTCCATGTTAACTCAATGCATGCTTACACACACACACACACACACACACACACACACACACACACACACACACACACACACACACACACACACACACACACACAAACACACACACACACACACACACACACACACACACACACACAAACACACACACACACACACACACATACACACACAGCATAGTTAACCGTGATTTACCATGATATACCACGTTCTAGTATTATTTACCAGGAGATAAACGACAATCTAGTATTATTTACTTTGATTTACCATGTTTCTAGCCTGATTTATCACATTACTAGCAATTATTTGAAGTGTCAGTGCAAATAAAGTGATTAACACTGACAAAATATGATTGTGTTATAATAGTTATTGCTATATAAGTGATTTTTTTTGTGTGTATTCAAGTATGAATGCAAGCACATGTTGAAATATTTCATTAATAAGTAGAATGGCCAGCAGAGGGCAGTAGAAGACCACTTATTGGCTCACTTTCACTTTAAACCAGTTTTCTGCACTAAAGCAAACCAGTTTATCTATGTTAACTCAATGCATGCTTACACACACACACACACACACACACACACACACACACACACACACACACACACACACACACACACACACACACACAGAGCATAGTTAACCATGATTTACCATGATTTACCACATTACTAGCAATTATTTGAAGTGTCAGTGCAAATAAAGTGATTAACACTGACAAAATATGATTGTGTTATAATAGTTATTGCTATATAAGTGATTTTTAGTGTGTATTCAAGTATAAATGCAAGCACATGTGGAAAAATTTAATTAATAAGTAGAATGGCCAGCAGAGGGCAGTAGAAGACCACTTATTGGCTCACTTTCACTTTAAACCTCATGATTTTGACCAGTTTTCTGCACTAAAGCAAACCAGTGTTTCCATGTTAACTCAATAATGCATAATTGCTACATATGCTACACACAATAATGCTACACACACACACACACACACACACACACACACACACACACACACACACACAAATGTTTCAGTGATATTGGTGTCACATTCACCTTCATCACATTCACCTTCTGTCTTCATCACATTCACCATCTGTCGTCATCACCTGCACCTGCTCCTCATCACCCTCCTCATCATCACCTGCTCCTCATCATCATAACCGTCACCTGTTGTCCTTGTCTTGATCTGTGTATTTAAGTTCCCCTCTCATCCATTATCATTGTCGGTTATTGTTTGTGCACTAGCACTCTGTTATGTTTGTTTTCATGTTGGAAAATAAAACCTTTGTTATATTTGTACCACACACACACACACACACACACACACACACACACACACACACACACACACACACACACACACACACACACACACACACCATCATTTATCATGATTTACCATGGCTGATACCAATACCAATATGAGAAAATGACTATTTTAAACAGCAGGGGGCAGTAAAATACCACTTATTGGCTTAACATGCCATTAAATCATATCATTTTCACCTTTTTAACTGTTATAGAGGCAAATTTTGTCCGATCTGTCTGAAAATTTTCATGCTTGTTCAGGGTGATATTTCACACGTTCTGACTTGTTTTTAAGAAGGTCTGAGCATTGATTAAAGAGATATAGGCTTTCGGGGACACTTGGTAAAGGCCAGATTTTGAAGTGAACCTATTATAGCTATCCAAATGAAGTAGTTCAACTTTTTCTGACAATTATTGATCTAGTGAGTCCAGAGAATTGTATTGCACTAGTTTTGAACATTATGATATGAAAATTATATGATCAGACATGGAAAAGACCATTTACAGCCAATACAGGCAGTTTACCATAGGAAATATATGGTTTTAAAGCTTTTTAACAGTTATAGCGCCAACTATTGTCCAATCTCCATAAAATTTTGCAAGCTTGTTTGTGATGTTATGACACATATGCTCACCAATTTTTGTGAAGTTCTGAGTTTTCATTTAGGATTTATAGGCTTTTGAGTGTATTTTGCCACACCCATTTTATAAATGACCCTATTACAGCCATACAAATACAAAAGTTCAACTTTTTTTTGATAATTATTGATCTAGAGAGTCCATAGAATTGTCCTAGACTGGTCTGGTTCCGATCGGGCAAAAAACCAGGGACTAGTTCGCAAAAGTAGGTTTTTAACATATTCATGAATATTTAATGAACGGTTTGATTGACAGCAATGGTTCTAGAGGCAAAGTTGTTCAGCATGAGCAGATCTATCAAATGATATGCATTTTGTGACAATATATCTAACACCACGTGATTACAGAGCCATAAAACTCGTTAGCGCCAACTAGTGGCCGATTTCTTTCAAAATTCTTACAGACCTCTAGGGCCATGAGTCGAACATGCCCACCGAGTTTCGTTCCGATCGGCCTCCGTTAACCTTGTCTAATAGGTGCTCAACTTCATTGGCCAATGGCGGCCATGTTTTTTGAGATACACCAATGTCCTCATAGACATACATGGCACCTTGGACCAAGACACTGCATACCAATTTTCAAGTCAATCGGACTAACGGTCAGGTGGTTATAGCCTGTTTTATGTTTTTTTCATGTTATAGCGCCACCATGAGGCCAATCGCCGCGATTTTTTTACCGTGTCCTCAGATTGACCTCTTACATATGTGTACCAAGTTTGTTGAAAATACCTCATTTACTTCTGGAGTTATAGCCATTTTAGTAAAATAGGCTCCGCCCACAACGTTAATTTTGCGCCCCCTAGCGACCCTGAATCGAAATTTCAACTTTTTTTCGATAATTATTGATCTTCAGTCTCCAGAGAACAATTCTGCACTGGTTTGGTTCCGATCGAGCAAAAAACCAGGGACTAGTTCGCAAAAGTAGGTTTTCGACAAAATTCAAAATGGCGGAAAATCTATCATGACGGAAATGAAATCGGAGATATACGTTTTGTTCGTCAGACGACCAGCTTTCCAATGATATAAGACACTTGTGTCTACGACATACGGTCCAGGAGTTATGACCACTTTCGCGCTTTTGGTTGTTATAGCGCCACCTATGGGCCAATCGAGGTCATAATTTGATAACCTCTCCTCGATTTTTGTACTACCATCTGGCAAAGTTTCAAAGCTCTAGCCCTTACGGTTTGGGCTGCACGATGCGTTTTACGGCAGAATAATAATAATAATAATAATAATAAAAATCAGTACAATTACAATAGGGTTTCAGCACTTCGTGCTTGAACCCCTAATAATAATAATAAAAATCAGCACAATTACAATAGGGTTTCAGCACTTCGTGCTTGAACCCCTAATAATAATAATAATAATAATAATTAAAGCTGCAAGCAGCATTTATCGGGGTTCAAGCAGTTAAAGCCTTTTAAGCATTTAAGCACAAAAGCATCAAAAGTTAAGATTTATTTAGCAAGCATGTAACCACGGACATAATAGATGGAAAAGACCATTTACAGCCAATACAGGCAGTTTACCATGGGATATATATGGTTTTAAAGCTTTTTAACAGTTATAGCGCCACCTATGGTCCGATCTCCATAGAATTGTTTACTGTGACCTCAAATTGAACCCATACACATGTGTACTGAGTTTGGTGAAGATATCTCATTTACTTCTTGAGTTATAGCCATTTTAGTAAAATAGGCTCCTCCCACAACAATTTAGCACATTCTAGTATTATTTACTATGATTCTAGCATGATTTGCCATATTCTAGCATAATTTACCATGATATACTACATTCTAGTATGATTTACCATTGTTTACTGTGATTCTAGCATGGATTACCATAGTTTATCATGATTTATCATAGTTTACCATGATTTACCCTGTTCTAGCATAGTTTACCATGATTTACCATGTTCTAGCATGATTTACCATGATATACCACATTCTAACATGATTTACCATAGTTTATTATGATTTATCATGGCTTACCATGATTTACCCTGTTCTAGCATAGTTTACCATGATTTACCATGTTCTAGCATGATGTACCATGATATACTATGTTCTAGAATGATGTACCAGGATTGTAGTATGATTTACCTTGATACACCACATTCTAGTATCATTTATTGATTTACCATGTTTTTAGTGTGATTTAACCATGATTTACCACATTGCTAGCAATTATGTGAAGTATCAGTAAAAATGAAGTGATAAACTCTGACAAAATATGATTGTGCTACAATAGTAATTGTTATATAAGTGATTTTTTAGTGTTTTATTGTTATATAAGTGATTTTTAGTGTCTAATGAATGCAAAAGCATATGTGGGTAGACATTAAAAAGTAGAATGGCCAGCAGAGGGCAGTAGAAGACCACATATTGGCTCACTTTCACTTTAAACTTCTTGATTTTCACCATTTTTCTGCAATAAAGCAAACCAGTTTTTCCATTTTAAATCCATAATGCATGTTAACACACACACACACACACACACACACACACACAAGACAAATGTTGTTTTTTCAATGCTATTGGGATATGTCATTATGAAAATATATTTGAATGGTCTATAAACATTTCACAAAGTCTTTGTAAGCTATTAATCAGATCATTCAGAATTTATTCAGAAACCTAAGACTACACACACACATTATATTGTAGATACAGACATTTGAAATATATGATGTGATCAAACTGTCAATACTAATAATTTAACAGATGGATTTTTGACTAAATGTAATTGTAAATGTTAAAATAGTGATTTTATAAAGTCTAAATATAAATTATAGAACAATATGACAACATGACTATTTTAAACAGCAGGGGGCAGTAAAATACCACTTCTTGGCTTAATATGTCATTATATTCATATCATTTTCACCTTTTTAACTGTTATAGAGGCAAATTTTGTCAGATCTGTCTGAAAATTTTCATGCATGTTCAGAGTGATATTTCACATGTTCTGACTTGTTTTTAAGAAGGTTTGAACATTCATTAAAGAGATATAGGCTTTCGGGGACACTTGGTAAAGGCCACATTTTGAAGTGAACCTATTATAGCTATCCAAATGAAGTAGTTCAACTTTTTCTGACAATTATTGTTCTAGTGAGTCCAGAGAATTGTATTGCACTAGTTTTTAACATTATGATATGAAAATTATATATTCAGAGATGGAAAAGACCATTTACAGTCAATACAGGCAGTTTACCATAGGAAATATATGGTTTTAAAGATTTTTAACAGTTATAGCGCCACCTATCGTCCGATCTCCATGAAATTTTGCATGCTTGTTAATGATGTTATGTCACATAAGTTCACCAATTTTTGTGAAGTTCTGGGTTTTTATTTAGGATTTATAGGCTTTTTAATGTATTTTTCCATGCCCATTTTATAAATGATCCTATTACAGCCATCCAAATGCAAAAGTTCAACTTTTTTTTGATAATTATTGATCTAGAGAGTCCAGAGAATTGTCCTAGACTGGTCTGGTTCCGATCGGGCAAAAAACCTAGGACCAGTTCGCAAAAGTAGGTTTTAGACATATTCATGAATATTTAATGAACGGTTTGATTGACAGAAATGGTTCTTGAGGCAAAGTTGTTCAGCATGAGCAGATATATCAAATGATATGCTTTTTGTGACGATAAGTGTAACACCACGTGATTACAGAGCCAAAAAACTCGTTAGCGCCAACTAGTGGCCGATTTCTTTCAAAATTCTTACAGACCTCTAGGGCCATGAGTCGAACATGCCCATCGAGTTTTGTTCCGATCGGCCTCCGTTAACCTTGTCTAATAGGTGCTCAACTTCATTGGCCAATGGCGGCCATGTTTTTTGAGATACGCCAATGTCCTCATAGACATACATGGCACCTTGGACCAAGACACTGCATACCAATTTTCAAGTCAATCGGACTAACGGTCAGGTGGTTATAGCCCTTTTCATGTTTTTTTCATGTTATAGCGCCACCTAGTGTTCAATCGTCGCGATTTTTTTACTGTGACCCCAGAATGAACCCATACACATGTGTACCAAGTTTGGTGAAGCTATCTTATTTACTTTTTAAGTTATAGCCATTTTAGTAAAATAGGCTCCTCCCACAACGATTATTTTGCGCCCCCTAGCGTCCATGAATCGAAATTTCAACATTTTTTCGATAATTATTGATCTTCAGACTCCAGAGAACATTTCTGCACTGGTTTGGCTCCGATCGGGCAAAAAAACAGGGACTAGTTCGCAAAAGTAGATTTTCGACAAAATTCAAAATGGCGGAAAATCTATCATGACGAAAATGAAATCGGAGATATACGTTTTGTTCGTCAGGCGTCCAGCTTTCCAATGATATAAGACACTTGAGTCTGCGACATACGGTCTAGGAGTTATGAGCAGTTTTGCGCTTTTGGTTGCTATAGCGCCACCTATGGGCCAATCGGGGTCATAATCTCTGAACCTCTCCTCGATTTTTGTACTACCATCTGGCAAAGTTTCAATGCTCTAGCCCTTACGGTTTGGGCTGCACGATGCGTTTTACGGCAGAAGAATAATAATAATAATAATTAAAGCTGCAAGCAGCATTTATCGGGGTTCAAGCAGTTAAGGCCTTTAAGGCATTTAAGCACAAAAGCATCAAAAGTTATTAAGATTTATTTAGCAAGCATGTAACCACTGACATAATAGATGGAAAAGACCATTTACAGCCAATACAGGCAATTTGCCATGGGATATATATGGTTTTAAAGCTTTTTAACAGTTATAGCGCCACCTATGGTCCGATCTCCATAAAATTGTTTACTGTGACCTCAAATTGAACCCATACACATGTGTACTGAGTTTGGTGAAGATATCTCATTTACTTCTTGAGTTATAGCCATTTGAGTAAAATAGGCTCCTCCCACAACGATTTGCCACATTCTAGAATTATTTAATATGATTCTAGCATGATTTACTATCATATACCATGTTCCAGAATGATTTATTAACCACATTACTAGCAATTATGTGAAGTGTCAGTGCAAATGAGGTGATGAACACTGACAAAATATTATTGTGTTATAATAGTTAGTTATATACGTGATTTTTAGTGTGTGTCCAAGTATGAATGCAAAAGCACATGTAAAAGCTCCAAAACTCTGGAATAGCCTTCCTGATACTGTTCGTTGCTCAGACTCGCTCTCCCAGTTTAAAACTAGATTAAAGTCGCATCTCTTCAGCCAGGCATTCATATAATATTTTTAATCTTACAGTTCAAATTACAATCCGGCCTCTAGTTAATAAACGCCAGAGGAGAACTGGCCCCCGACTGAGCCTGGGTTCTCCCAAGGTTTTTTTTTTCTCCATTGGGTCACCTGATGGAGTTTTAGGACACTATTAGGTCACTTGATGGAGTTTTTCGGTTCCTTGCCACTGTTGCCTTTGGCTTGCTCAGTTGGGGATATTCTGGGGATATCTAATTTGATTTTATCAATAAATTCCACTAGAAACAAACCTTGTTGTATTATTTTAATTTAATACTGTGAAGCTGCTTTGATACAATCTGTATTGTGAAAAGCGCTATACAAATATACTTGACTTGACTTGACTTGACTTAAAATATTTCATTATTGAGTAGAATGGCCAGCAGAGGGCACTAGAAGACCACTTATTGGCTCACTTTCACTTTAAACCAGTTTTCTGCACTAAAGCAAACCAGTTTTTCCATGTTAACTCAATGCATGCTTACACACACACACACACACACACACACACACACACACACACACACACACACACACACACACACACACACACACACACACACACACACACACACACAGTTTAGTTAACCATGATTTACCATGA
>NW_028295886.1:0-18904 GCF_964197995.2 Scardinius erythrophthalmus
CATGACCTGAACGAACCATCAAACATTAAATTAACCCTTCTATCGTCTTAGGCAGGTTATTAAAGTTAAAATACACCAGTTTAGCTTTCAGTCTGGAGGTTACTTGCTTGTCTTCTCGTTCCTTTTTGGGAATTCCCTTCGTTGCGTAACAGAGGGTTCCCCCGGGTTCGTTCGTCGGCTGTGGTGCGGCGTTCCAGTCACGTGTTGTGCTGGAGGATGAATTGAAAGTCTTTGTCTGAAGCTGGCTTTGCAGAAGAAACGTGGCTCGAAGTCTTGTCGCAAAACTTAACTTAGAACCGAGACTCACAACGGAAAATAAAGGAAGACTTAGAAAAGAAAAGAAGACTTAGACGAGAGTAGTAAGACGGCTTGAATGAAACTGTTTAACCCATGTTCTTCAGATCTTGATTTGGGTTATTTCTGCTCGTTTGTTACATGGTACTAGTCTGCCGGAACTTAGAGAGCTTAGAGCTTTTAGAGCAGCGAGAGAGCTTCGAGAGCAGCGAGAGAGAGAGCTTAGTTTTTTTGGGTCTAAGGTTTTAACTAAAAGTTTGTCCCCCCTCCTGAAGAGAGCGGACCAATTAGACACTGGCTTTGTTTCATCGTAAATCTGGGGTGTTGGTGTGTTTTCTAGCTCTTAAGCAGAGAGGACAGAGGCCACAGTTTAGACATGATTTCTAATTAAAAGAAGATCAAAACATATTACACCGATATCATTCAAGCCATCTTGCTAGTTGTGTTCGTAAGATAGCATTGATATGAAACAGTACACACTGTCATTCACACACCTAATAATTATAACAATTACATGAATTATATGGGATTAAAGCATATCTTATTAGAATATGCATATAAGTGGTGGAAACACACAGGATTATGTAGTTGCGTGATTGTTTGATTGTAAGTCCATTGAGAATTGTTCTTAAATGATTTTATGTAGTTTATTGGTAAGAATCAGTTCTCTGGTTTGAAGAGACAGAACACTGTTTGTTCTGTTCAGAGGTCTTAAGGAGGAGGGGTCAGGAATGCTGTGGTGTCATTTCTGAACCAATTTGTCTTTTAAAAAACCCCTCATATTGACAAGTTCTTCCTTTAGCTGGGCTCATAAAAGTTCTTAGTTGGGGGTTTTCGTTGGTTTGGTCATTAGAAGGGTCTTTTGCAGACTCTGTGGCGCCAGGATGGGTGACTTATGGCTCTGGACTGTGAGGACACTGTCTTTATCTTAACCAGTCCGTAGTTGGCCACAAAGCTAGCCATTGACCAGTTATTTAGTTAGTGTTGGGGGAGGCTCTTTTAAATAGCCAGAGTGATGAGGATCATTTGACGTTCTGAACAAATCTTCTGTTTTGTTCGGCAGGAAGTAGAGAGTTTGAATTAATTTTCTGGAAGAAAATTAGTCTGTGGTTGATTTCTTCTCATTGTCGTTACACTTTACTACAATTTAAATACAACTAAAATATACTTAGTACAAAATTAGTTGTTTCAAAATAGCACACTTAAAGTTAACTAATCCTTAACACACTTGAAGTATACTTATAATTAGTGTGGCTGCAAGTATACTTAGTATATATTTTTAATAAATTTACGGTATATTTCTTGTATGTTTCGAAGACACTTGTAATTAATTTGTAATGTACTTGTAACACAAATAAAGTACACTTTAATACACTAATCAAGTATTTAACTAGTCCCTACACAGGCATATACTTAAAATATACTAAATATACTTAAAGTTGTTCCAATTTAGTACACAAAAGTACACTAAATACATTTAAAGTTATGCTTTACTACAACTTAATTACTACTAAAATATACTTAGTACAAAATTAGTTGTTTCAAAATAGCACACTTTAAGTTAACTAATCATTAACACACTTGAAGTATACTAATAATTAGTCTGGCTTCAAGTATACTTAACATATTTTTTTTTCACCAGGGTTGTCATAAAATAAAAATTTCGATTTCTCCAATCGATTCCTTTGTGAGCATTTCAATATGACTTTTAACAATTCAAGCGTGAGACGACTCGCACGCTACTTTATGTGCTGCACACTTATCCAAAGGGCGCTCACAGAAAATGTGATTTAAACCATTCAAGCGTGAGACGACTCACACGCTGTTTTTCAGTGCTGCACACACATCCAAAACGTGCGCACAGAAAATGTGATTTTAAACCATTCAAGCATGAGACACGCTGTTTTCAGTGCTGCAGGCATGTGTAACTCTTAAAGTGAAAGCAACTGCCGTCTAGATAATAAATAACACTAATCAAACAACAAAAGACAATGAGAAGATTCAGTCATTCTTGACTGAATAACTTTTGTAAGTATATTTGTAATATATATTTTATTTATAAAGTGCAGTGTTATTTTACATTTGATTCCAGTTTATGTACCTGAAAATCTCAAAACACTTATTTCAATCATATCTTTGTTCAGCTGTATCTTTTGTTGACATTGCTTCTTTTGTATTTATTCTTTTTTAATTACTGAGTGTTTACTTGTCTTTAACCCTCTGGGGTCTGAGCTGTTGTCTGGGCCCTGGAGGTGTTCTAACATGCTCTGACATTTGTGCTTATTTCTGTTACTTGTGACATTTTCATGGCTAAAGTCTGATTACACTGTATTCAGCACCAACTCTGCTACAATAATATATCAGCAGCATGTATGTAAAAGTTTGTAGTTTTGAGATAATGACATTTATGCGTGGTTTGTGAAAATACAAAAAAAAATTCTCACTGAAATAAGGTCATGAAACCCATACTGATTATTTCTTCACAAGACTTTTGAAAATTGTATCACGTAGCCTAGAATATTTGCTCCAAAACTATGTGAAAATCGCCCTGACTGCTCATTCAGATAAGACAATATATTGCTTTAAAATTTGTACAACGTGTTTTGTGTGAGAAAGCTTTATGCAGGAGGTGTGATCATGTCATTAATATGTAAGCTTTTCACACCTGAGAAAGACAAAGACCCTCCCCTAACGGCCCTATTAGGAGCCATCAGGCCCTATCATTCTGAGCAACCTTGCACAAAGAATGAGGAGATTTAAAAAAGAATGGTGTTTTGATTGTTTGGATTTATTTACAACACAACATAATCCAAAGATACAAAACAAATGACAAAAAAGCACTTATTGAAAACAATGATCCAAAGACAGAGACCTTTGTGCCATTCCTAAAAACATTGTACATACCTTTCATTTCCAAGGTGTTTGATTTTCCCTTTACCATGTTCATGTACAGAGACTCATGTGAATGTTGAAGTCAGCAGGACTCAGTGGCATCTGCTCCCTGAAAGAAAAAAAAAAAGTGAACATAGTGATATCAAGAGAAAGGCCAGCACGATTTTGGGAATACATTTTAGATTTTTCTGGTTAAAATTGCTTTTTAAAATTCACAGAATACACACACACACACACACACACACACACACACACACACACATGTTTCCAACAATATATAATATAATGAACACCAGGTTTGTTGTGTCTTGTAGGCATAGGCTATGCACAGTGCTGCATAAAATAATAATAACAATAACCTATAGCAGCCTGTAAATCTTCCAAAAGATTTTAGTAACAAAGATTTCTCTAAGCTAGAGAAAAAATATATTGATTATCATATGTTACTTAAAATGTTTCCATTCGTTATGATGATATGAAATGAGATAATAGTAAAAACATAAAGCCGTTTGGTGCGTTTTGCTTTTCAAACGCGATCGCGTTCCAAAATATGAAACATTATGGTTACCATATACACATCTACGTTTGAGCAGATATCCACAAACACAGTAACAGTAAACACGGGTCTACATATTATAATATTCACCATATATCTAGCAACAGTTCAACTGCAATGTGAAATTTATGCAACAATAACAAACCAATATGTAAGAATTTCTTACCTTACATCTGTCTTGTCTTCAAATCACGTTCTTCTTCTTCTGAGGTAAATCCAATGTAAGCTCACGGCGCGTCTTTCAAACTCGATGAAAAGCAGAGACTTGTAGTTTTTTCATGCTTTGTTTTTGAGGTAACGAGCGAGTTCGCGTTCCATGTGGAGATTTGCATGTGAATCTCTTTTGCGCGTGTGGGCGTGGTCAAATTAAAAATAATAAGGAAGCGTTTGAGAAGCTGGACATCTTGTTGGTTTTATACAAATTACTTAAACAGAGAATATTTGTTTTCAGTTTGAATCCGATCATTTAAAAGTACACACTTAAATGTTTATAAAGGTATATGGCTCATAAATGTGTGATTTCTCCAATCGATTCCTTTGTGAGCATTTCAATATGACTTTTAACAATTCAAGCGTGAGACGACTCGCTTGAACCATAAATGACGGAGTAATTTAAGTTTATTGTGCTACAATGTGACGAAAATCCATCAAAACGCGCGGGCGCGTTTGTCGACCCCAGAGGGTTAATAATGCTTGAAATTCATATTAGTTAGGCTAATTGTTTTTCTATGGTAGCCTATTATTTTATCCAACAGGCCTTGCATAAGTGTTCTAGCCTGTTGATCTTTGTTCATGATATTCAGCTACAATTAAATGATTTGCAATAAGACTAAATGTGAATATCTAAGTTGTTGTTGTTTTTTTCCCTTATTGGAATCGAAATTGATTAGCCTGGTTAAAACCAGACCATTCTCAGTAGTAACTGAGTTATGGTCAGGCAAAGCTTCATTAATAACTAATTTCAAAAGGGGAGTCACCAACGGATTTCGCTCAGATGCCTCTGGGCGCAATTGGATAGACCTAAAACAAATCAGAGCAATCGTCGTTGTGTAAAGCCATATGCTGCGTCCCAATTCGCCTAAGTTACACTACGCCATAAAAGTATGTACTCTTTTTGAGAAGAAAAGGTATTTACTTTTGAATGTGTAGCAAAAAAGTAGGCAAGCTTTGGGACATACTACTTCGTCATCTTTATCGGACGGATCTGTCGCGTGCATCCTGTCACGTAAACTGCCCTGTCAATCATCTTGTCACAGTTAAAATCCTCTATTAAATCTAATTTAATTTCCTACCGTTTCGGAGAGAAATGTAGTAGCACGTCTGCCAGTGGGTCCTCATGTGTTTGCAATTTGAATATAATAATGCATTTAAAAGTTGGTGCGCTTCGACAACGGACGTCGCTCAAATGCCTCTGGGCATTGGATACACCTAAAACCAATCAGAGCGATCGTCATCGTTTAAAGCCCGCCTCAACGTTTCTGATTGGTGCCTCGATTTGGACGGATTAGAAATCTGCTTGAATGGGCTCTTTGCCAGACTACTTGCAGAGCAAATCTAAATTTGCCGGAAATTTGTCTGGGTTTTCCCAGGCTAGGAATTGATAAGAATCGGTCAGCAGAATCGAAATTGGAATCGGAATCATTAAAATTCAAAAGATACCCAACCCTAATGACGACAGGAAGGAGAGAGAAGGAGGCGAGGAGTATGAGGAGATTGCGAAGGGATGGTGAAGAGGGATGGTGAAGGAGGCTGGTGAAGGGATGGCACAAACAGGCATGAAGAGGCTCTGGAGGTGGACGGATGACCGGGAGGAGGATGAACAAAAAAGCAGGGGTGGCCTCATGGCATTCCAGGCCACAGTCAGGACGGCGATGGTGGTGAAGGTCTCCTCGCCACCCTGGGGATGAACAGAGGTGACAGAGCCGATGGAAGTGGAGCCCTAAGCACAGACAGAGAGCCGAAGGAGCGGACTGGCGCTGGAGGTCCCTGAGTCTGCAATGGAGGCGCAGTGACGTCCCCCCAAGATGAAAACAATGGACCAGAGGGCTGAGGTGGAGCTGGAATGACTGAGGGCTGAGGCGTAACTTGAGCGAAGGTGGAGTCAAATGGAGCCGTAGGGGTAAAGGGCCAGAGAGCAGTGAACTATATAACTTTTGAATTCGGTTTTCTATCATGATTGAGCTGCATACAAAGGCACGGAGACGAAGATGAACAGTTCAATTAGTATTTAATAATATCTAAAGGTTAAATCCAGATGAAGAATAGCAAGCAAACGCAAACAAAAAATTAAATGAGACCGGACAAAGCTGAACTGAAAATACAGGACTTAAGTAAACAGACAAATGAAGTAATTAACGATACACAGCTGACAGTGATGATGAATCAAATTAGTGATTATGATGACAGACTGATGCTTTTAGCTGATTCAGTTAACAAAACTGGTCTGATAATAATTTGACTGATAACTTCTTGAGTTTAAATAACTTACTCAATGATCTAATTACTTTGGTTCCCTATTGATACGATTCACTTGCATCGCTAGACGCAGTGGGAAAGCTCCTTTTTCTAAGATTACTGAAGCCGTATAGAATCACGCAGTGAAACTGCACAAGTCAATTGTTGTGCTGCGGAGTTTCATGATTCAATGGCTGCACGAACCTACGGCGCTAAAGCCAGCTGAAATGGGTGGGGCTACCCGTCTATATAAGTGGCCATTCTGCCTTGGAACTCAGATTAATTCTCCTTCAGCAATGAAGATCTTATTTTGGTGGACTCAGAGACAAGACTGAAAAACCTTCTCGCTGTTGAACAAGCCTCGCAGCAGATCAAGCTCTGCAAGCAAGCTGATGCTCTGCCAGCAAGCTATTGAGTGGTGCTCTGCACACAAGCTGATTCAGCGTCTCCCCTGCGATTCTCTATTCTGCGATTACAATAAGAGGGAATTTCTGTGCATTTTGTCACAGGTCGGGGTGGAGCGCCAGCGGGCCGCCCACCCCTTCGCTTGCGTGCCGCCCCTGAGGAGCTGACCGTGGACACGAAGGGAAAGGCAGACACAGAATTCAAAATAAATATGCTCTTTATTAAATAATAAAAACAATCTTAAAAAGTCTCTTCTTCAACGTTCTCTTCGTGTATCTCAGCACTTTCAGACAGAGAGAGGAATGAACATAATTCACAGCTTCCGCGTTCTCTTCTTCAGTGTTCTCTTCGCGTTTCTCAACACCTTCAGACAGAGAGAGGAATGAACATAATTCACAGCTTCCGCGTTCTCTTCTTCAGCGTTCTCTTCGCGCATCTCAGCACCTTCAGACAGAGAGAGGAATGAACATAATTCACAGCTTCCACGTTCTCTTTTTCAGCGTTCTCTTCTTCAGGCTCGGGCAGAGGGAGCTATGAACATAAATGGACGTAACTCCACAGTTTCAGACAGAGAGAGGAATGAACATAATTCACAACTTCCGCGTTCTCTTCTTCAGCGTTCTCTTCAGGGCTCGAACAGAGAGAGCTATGAACATAAATGGACGTAACTCAACAGTTTCAGACAGAGAGAGGCGTGAACATAATTCACAGCTTCCGCGTTCTCTTCAGCGTTCTCTTCTTCAGGTTCGGGCAGAGAGAGCTATGAACATAAATGGACGTAACTCAGTTTCAGACAGAGAGAGGAATGAACATAATTCACAGCTTCCGCGTTCTCTTCTTCAGCGTTCTCTTCGCGCATCTCAGCACCTTCAGACAGAGAGAGGAATGAACATAATTCACAGCTTCCGCATTCTCTTCTTCAGCGTTCTCTTCACGTATCTCAGCACTTTCAGACAGAGAGAGGAATGGCATTTCACCAATGCAGCAGGTTCAGGCAGAGAAGAGGTTAATGAACAGCTGTGACTGCGAGTGAACAGCAGAAACACAATTCCCACACTCGCATATCCACCACACACTGTAAGGTTTCACTCGTGCTCATTTCCACAATAAAACTGCAATTCAACAGACTCACGGTGCAACCAAGGCTTACACCCGCAATCCAGCCGAAGTCTTCTGTCTCTCTCTTTCTCTCTCTCTCTCTCTCTCTCTCGCGGCCTCCCTCCGCATTCGCGGCCACGGCCGCTCACGTGCTGCGTGCCTCACATCTCCTCGTGCCTCCCTCCTCGACCAAAATGCCTTTTTATATCCATTAAGACACTCGTCCCAATTGCTGATCGCCTCCCTCATCTCTCACAGCTGGCACTCGTTTCTCACTTCATTACCCCGCGATCGACCATCACGTCAACACCGGAACCGGCCCGGTGTCCCACCAGAAATGCTCCGACAAGGAAACGCCCCCTCAAGAAAAAAAAGGTTCCGCCTGCCTTTTCGTCACCCCGTGACAATTTCATGACACTCAGTGGCTGAGAATGATGCTCCTCCCCTGCTACTATCAGGTGAGTCTAACAGAGCTTATTTCCCTAAAAGAGCATCTTTTCATAGAAGTTTTAAAATGCAACACCTTTAAGAGTTGCTTGCCGGGCCCCCCCGCCCCCCCAAGCTGCGTTCATTGAAGACAGATGCTCTCACTACGAGAGAGAAAGTCTCGCCTTGCTGTGTTCACGGATTGCTTTTTCTAAAGAAAGTGTCTCCTCCCCTCGTTCTCCACTGTTCTTTTTCGCTACCCATTTCTTCTCAATGGTGTACAACAGGTGCTATTCTCCCACCTCAGTGCGAGACGCAGCCTGTAATACTTCAACCATTTGCCACTCAACTTGGGGCATGGCAGGCCATCCCCGGAGTGTTGAGCTGGATTTTGGGGACAATCAAATGAGGTTACTCGCTTCAATTCGCTCGAAGGCACTTTAGGGGTGTGGTTTGCACGTCGGTAAGGAGCAACGTTGCTCACGTCCTCCGCACCGAAGTAATGAATTTGCTGGCGAAAAAGGCTTTAGAAGCTGTTCCAACTGCCCACAGCGAGTCAGGCTTTTACAGCCACTACTTCCTCTTTCTCAAGAAGGATGGAGGCCTCAGGCCCATCCTCGATCTCGAAACGGCCGATCAAGATGTTAACATTGAAACAAATCCTCTCGCAACTGTGCCCAGAGGATTGTTTTTTCTCAATGGTTCTGAAAGACGGCAATTCCCCCCCCCCATCACAAACCGTTCTTGAGATTCACGTTCAAGGGTGTGGCTTACCAATCTACCGTCCTTCCATTCGGACTGTCTCTGGCTCCGCACACTTTCACGAAGTGCATAGATGGAGCCCTCTCCCCTCTGAGACAGAAGGGAGTGTGCATCCTGAATTATGTCGACAACTGGCTCGTATTGGTCCAGTCGGAGGCTGAGCTATACACACAGATCCTTGCTCCTTATCCATTTAAACTGCCTGGGACTCAGGATCAATGTTGCCAAGAGCTCACTGTCTTCCAGTCAGTAAATCTCGTTCCTGGGAGCAGTTCTTGATTCGGGCCAAATGCGGGCCACGCTGACGATTCAGCAGCTTGTGGCGTCATTCAAGGCTGGGGTCCTTTTGATTTGTTCAACAGACAAGGTTATTATACGACTTGGTATTTGGGGCACCATACAGACCACTTTAATAATAAGTATTATTTTTTAAAGTTTAAAATCTTTAAAATTCCTACTAATTGCATAGAAAAGAGTCACCAGTGCCAATATATGTTCCATGGAAGAAATAGTTCTTTGAGTTTGAAAAGACATAAAGGTGAGTAAATTATTACAATATTGTAATTTGTTGATGAACTATTCCTATTTCTAAGTTTAAGATATTTTTAGGAGAAAGCCGGGAAATATTAACCTTGTTCCCTTGGGCACAGCATATATGGTGCATTCAAGTGCTCTTGGAAATTTGCTACTTGAAATTGTAATTACGATGTAAAGTGAGTCCAAGAATTTTTAGACAGAAAAAAAATATCATATTTATTCCTCTCTTTTTTCAAAGATGTTTCATGAATTGAACCGATCTGGTTCTTGAGTGCCACTTACTGACTCAATGATTCGGTCACAGTGGTTAATAGCGGTTAACAGTTCAGTGGAGGGAAAGATTATCTATGAATTGGCAAAGACAAAGAGCTTTTTCAGAGCTACTGTAACAAAATAAAGACCAAGGAATGTACATTAGTTGAGAAATTGATTATTTCTCTGTATATTTTACCATTAATGTGCTGTCATAGGTAATGATAGTGAATGTAGTTTTGTTGTACAAGCCAGTTGCCTCCTAAACCATTTCTGGCAAGATTTTATTATTCTTAATCAACTGTAATAATTATTGCAATTAACCTACACGTTTGTCCAGAGGAATTGTTCCTGTAAAATTATTTCATTTCAAGTTAATAGGAATTATAACAATCAGCTGTTGTGCTGCTGTACTACTGTAAGAATTACAAATGTGAAAACATATATGTGCTATTACACATATTTGTATTACACCATGTGCGTGTAAGAGAGAAAGCAGAGTGATAAACAGGATGTGAGCTCCCTCGACAAAGCAACACATGCATAAAACATAATGCACGTCTTTTTTTACAGTAGATGCCTTGCAAGAAAAAAATAATTGAATTAATATAACAAAAAATATATATTTGCAGCAACCCGAATGTCTGGACCACATCAATTGTGTAAAATAAAAGGGATCTAAATGCAAGATCTTGAGTACAAGGATCTCACATTTATCATGGCCATTATGAACCTATAGTATGATATGAAAAGTACAGTAACATAAAAAAAAATGCAGAAGGAATAATATGAGTTTAGATAAGAACATGAGAGTGAATGAACGATGACAGAATTTTCATTTTTGTGTGAACTATTCCTTTAAAGGCGCCCTTTAAGAAACATACTGTAGGCAATCAAATTGATATAAAATCCCAGTATAGTGATATATTAATAGTGTATAGAAAAAAAAGAGTGCTATTAATCATTGCATTAACAGTCAACAGAATGTTATTTATGGTACTTTTCTTATTTTAAAGCAGCAAGCAAAGAACATTTTAACACTCCATTTCAGCCATGTCACTGGACCTTGTGCTTGGCAAAAATGTCGGCCAGTTCCCAGTGAACACTGAAAGCACTTTAGCCAGCTGCTAACCAAGTGTCCTCAGAGAGAGACTTTCTGCTAGAACGAGTTACATGAGTGGCTGAAGGAAAGTCATGTTTCTGAGGTTACCTCATATTTCTGCTGTAGCTCATTTGTTTAAGCTCATATAAGATGTCCCCTGACATGGACAATTTAATGACATTTGCACTTACTGCTCTATTGTTGTTCATAGTTGTGCTGGAACATGTTGAGACAGGGACGCAAAGGCGATTCTAAATCAGTTGTTAAGAGTGGGGAGACGTTCAGAGCCCTTGGGCCATAGGCAGATCAGGTCATGCAAGGACTTGTGGGTAAATGTGCTGCTCAAGTCACTCTGTACAAGACTAAGGCTGCATTAGAATATGCATACTCCTCTACAATATAGAAGGTGAAAAACAGTATGCGAAAAGAGTAGTATGTTCAGATTCAAATTATTTATAAAACAGTAAGTGCCCTGATGATGTACTACTTCCAGTTAGATTCTGAAGTGCGCATCCAATGGACACTTTACTATCCCATGAGGCCACGAGAGAGGATTCGGGAATGGCAGTGAAGCGTCACAACTAACGCTGGTAGGTCGCATGACAACGGCAACATGAGCAATGTAATATTTGAATTGCATTCATACTACATACATTAATACTATTTGGAACATACGTTTTAATGGTCGTGAAGTAATTACATATTCAAAAGAAGTACCTACACATAGAGTATTTCAAATGTAGCATTAGACCTCCCATTTAAATTTAAAAAGTCTTCACATAATTAATTGCATACTGTATACAATTTGGATTTATTAATAACAGCATATATTGATAGATCCACATGGCAACAGTGAGTCCACCTGTACAGTGGAAAACTGTATTGCTAAATGTATCTACATCCTCCATCACACATAGGGAAAAGAGCCTACAGTATTCAAATGTGTATGCTTAACATACACTGCTGCTGAAATTGGCCGGGGGAGGGATTTGTCACCATGTGTTCACTTCTGTCTCAAAAGATTCAAGATTCAAGTGTGGGGCCTGACCCAACAGAATCAGCCCCTGGCTTCAGCATTTTGCCCATCCACTGAGATATTGAACTGAATCTATATGTGCCATTATACAGCAAGCAAGGCAGAACAAAAAGCCCTAGGGAGATTCTCTAGCCCCAAATTAGTGGCCATTGAAGGCTGCATTACGGAAGAGTGCATAATCAGCCTTCAAGAGTGCTTAGTGCAACACTGACCAATAAGAGAGCAAAACACACGCACACACACACACACACACACACACACACACACACACACACACACACACACACACACACACACATATGTATGCAAAAGAGCAGTGATTCTCAACTGGTTTTGCTTCAGGTGCCTGATTTTACAGTCATGCAAAAAACATGTAATCAAACAGACCTAAATTACGGAGCCCCCCTAGTCCCACTTTGTCAAAAAAAAATTAGTATAACTATCTTGTGGCCTCAAGATAGTAACTCGTGGCCTCAAGATAGTAACTCGTGGCCTCAAGATACTAACTAGTGGCCTCAAGATAGTAACTCGTGGCCTCAAGATAGTATATCTCGTGGCCTCAAGATAGTATATCTCGTGGCCTCAAGATAGTAACTCGTGGCCTCAAGATACTAACTCGTGGCCACGAGAAAGTGAGTTTTTTCAAGGCGAACGTTTCCATGTTAATGTTTCCATGGCGACGCGTCACGCGATACACCGCAGCCACAATAATACTGTATGACAGATGTGTCGCTTTTATTTCGCTTTTCCTTTTTTATTCAAAATATTCACAAACTTGTTTACCATGTCATCAACTAGCCTATCTGATATTTCGATTCTCACATACGTGTAAGTGAGTGTGTTTAGTCGTTTAAAAACCTTTATAAATAATCTTGATCTATAATAACATGATGGGCGCTGCAATGTTGTCCGTCGGATTTACAGCACGTGAATTCATCAGTTTCTCCCGAAATAAATGAAAGAAAGTGGCCGGTGAACTGAGAAGAATAGAGTAAACTTTATAGTTCCTTGTCTTGCACTATGTTTAATTGTCTAATATGAATAACACATGTCGGCAAATTATATTTGAATAGATTGTTATTGCTGCTTCCACATACATCAGTGTGTTTTACAAACTCCAAATGTATTGTTTTACTCGTGCTTATGTGTATTTAAATATTTGAAACCAAAAATAAACATTATGAAGTTGAAAAACTGCTTAGTTGTGATGACAGCGCTGAACGCGTCCGACTCTGGCTCGTTTAAAAACCTTTATAAATAATCTTGATCTATAATAACATGAGATGGGCGCTGCAATGTTATCCTGTCAGTCGGATTTACAGCACGTAAATTCATCAGTTTCTCCCGAAATAAATGCAAGAAAGTGGCCGGTGAACTGAGAAGAATAGAGTAAACTTTATAGTTCCTTGTCTTGCACTATGTTTAATTGTCTAATATGAATAACACATGTCGGCAAATTATATTTGAATAGATTGTTATTGCTGCTTCCACAGACATCAGTGTGTTTTACAAACTCCAAATGTATTGTTTTACTCGTGCTTATGTGTATTTAAATATCTGAAACCAAAAATAAACATTATGAAGTTGAAAAAACTGCTTAGTTGTGATGACAGCGCTGAACGCGTCCGACTCTGGCTCAGCGCCAGCCAATGCGCGAAAGCACAGTTTGGATCTGGCAGCACTGAACATTCTAAATGTGGCGCCGTACTCTCAGGGGCTAGTTGATGACATGGTAAGCAAGTTTGTGAATATTTTGAATAAAAAAGGAAAAGCGAAATAAAAGCGACACATCTGTCATACAGTAGCCTATTATTGTGGCTGCGGTGTATCGCGTGACGCGTCGCCATGGAAACATTAAAAGGAACGTTCGCCTTGAAAAAACTAACTTTCTCGTGGCCACGAGTTAGTATCTTGAGGCCACGAGTTACTATCTTGAGGCCACAAGATAGTTATAATAATTTTTTTTGCCAAAGTGG
The DNA here is from genome assembly GCF_964197995.2 of Scardinius erythrophthalmus. NCBI lineage: Eukaryota > Metazoa > Chordata > Actinopteri > Cypriniformes > Leuciscidae > Scardinius > Scardinius erythrophthalmus. Next base: position 13,791 of record NW_028295886.1, read on the forward strand.
GACTAGGGGGGCTCCGTACTAAATACATTCGGTTAATACAAGCATTTTGAAGATAAGATGTATGGGACACCATTTTTGTGAAGATCTCGTCCAGTTTGGGCACTTCAGTGAATGAGGAGCAGCAGCTGTCCTCAAAATGCAACAGTCCCTTGATGTGATGTCCCTCCAGTCCCAAGACAGCGCCTCATACAGCTGTTCCTGATAAGAAAATGCTCTACGACTGGCCCAGTGTATATGCATGCAATATTTTCCCCTAGTGGAACGGGCAGCCAATGTCTACACCCCATGGGCAAACTGCTCTGGCAAGCATATAAGACAGGTAAATATTTACATTCAATATAGCATCATCATTGGTTTGCCCTCCAATGGTCAGCTTCTAATAATAGCCACACAGTGCTTATGTTTTACTGAGGTTTACCATTCACTGCTTTATTGTTATAGGCAACCTTTAATAAGTATAATAACTCAGAATGTGCAGTCAGTGATGTCATCTGACATGCACCATATATGGTAACAGGCTTTTGTGCAATGTATGCCAAAGCTCAGGCCTTGGATCCTTTTTAGCCAGTCGGTCATTTATGAAACATGACATCTAACAGGGCTTGAAACTAATTATGGAAACTAAATAGATGTAAAATGTTGATTTGGGGTCAGATTGTTTTATTTTATTATGTATGAAGAAATAGAGTGCAGGGTGATACTACAGACGTAAATGTAGCACAGCTGCTTAGGAAAACAGTAAAACAGTTTAGCAGTCATTATAAAAATATATTTGACCGCAGGATGCAGCAATTGACCAGCAAGCCTTCTAATGATATATAATAAAAAGATACATCACATATAACCACACAATCAGCTTGTTTTTACACTGAAGGAAATCATTCAAATCCATCGTCCCGGACCCCATGAGCTTGTCTTGTTATGATAATGACTTAACAAGGTTGCTGAGTAATGAAAATGCAGTCAGTGCAGTGAATGCCATTTGGTTATTATAGAAAGTGCAGAAACCTTCTGTGGGCACTCATACTGTACAGTACAGTATGAAATTCACATACATCTGTGAGCAAAGTAAAAAGACTTACATGAAGTCGCTATAGTAATAACTATAAATGATGCATAATTACATGCAACTAACCTTAAACCAAACCCTAATCCTAACCCAATAGTAATAACATGTAGTTACTTAATATTATAATATAATTCTTTATTGTCATTGTACAGGATACAACAAAATTAGATAGACAAATTTGCAAAATGCCACCTATTGTCTTTCATTGGCTGCCCGTGAACAATGGCTACTTTGACCCATCCTCAAACACTTTAATTGGTTAGTGTTGTTGACATGTCCAAAAGGAAACTTCCAAAGGATGAAGATGTGAAGAGTTAGATGTTAAGATTCATTTTAACATTGATACCACAGCAGTATAACTCCAATATTGTGTTGTGTTTCCTTCATTTTACTGTAGATTTCTCGAATGTCAGTGCTTATCCATTACAGATGGGGCAGTACAGACTTTTATTTGGACCAACTTGTCCCTCTGAATCACAACCTTTAAGTATGATTAATTATTGATGTTTATATTTTCTACCAAGCGTTTAAAATACATAGTGTTGTGAAGAGTATGCACCCATTCCACAGATATAGGTTTCTGCTAACCAGCTAACTCACATTACTGTTTTGAAATAGTTCTGCTAATCAGCAGTGGACTTTGGGTATTGAGTAATGATAAAGGATGGAGCAAGATTTTGGTTTTCAAACTGTAACATTACATCATTCACATCTGTGCTCTGCTAACTTATTTGCCATTATTGTTTGGGTAAGTACTATTTAGCTGTGGGTCCAGTTTGCTCACTTAATTGTAACACAAAGTGTTCTTTCTCTGAGTCTTTATTATTAGAACAAAGAGTAGTACTATAGTTGGATGTAAAGAGTAATAAGCACTGACCACGGTTGTCCTCGCTAACTTGCTCAAGTACTCTTTCTGTAAACACTCCCATTAATGTCCAACTTCAAAATCAATGCCAATGTACTGTCCCTACAGTGTGTTCAATTGTTGAGGATTAAGGAAGCCTCCGTAGATAAAATTCAGGTATGTTAATGGGCGTTTTGCGGTAGTCCAATGACCAATCAGAGCAGAGTATGGGTCGCAAAAAGGAGAGGTCTAGAGAGACAGAATATTCAAACAAACCGTTTCAGACTCTTTGAGAAATGGGGTGATGTGCAATGTGCATTACTATAGAACTTCCCTGAAGCACTTCCAGTAGATTGATGGAAGGGACACTATTTACTGTAGTTAAGACAAAGTTCATGTCCAACATGTCTGCATGACATAGGCATGACTCTAAATAACTGTCTCCATCCCGCTGTGGCTATTTATATCCTAATACCATGACAAGTGCTTCATCTTGCGGAGTTTAATTGACCTTACAGGGGGCGCTGGCACCCCAGGACAAAGCGGCAGTAAGATTAATGCAGCAGAGTGTTCAATGGGCTGGCGTGGAGGTTTTTCAGAGGACTCTGCATGCTGAGTCTATGCAATGCTGGGACTCGCCTCACAAGCTCTTTAGTGAAGGTGGACGTCCCGACTAGCTCCCGACTGCAGGGGCGTCTTATCAGAGGGACAGTCCGTGCAGCTTTTGTCATTGTCAGTGTTGACATTACCTCTTGCGTCCATCCTTTTGTTTTGGTTTTAATTACATGTCGGAAGATGAAGAGCCTGTCAGTGTATCTTTATCTGGAGCGCATGCTAGTGTTTGGGGACTCCATTGTTGTTCTGAAGCTTACACAGATTAGCTTTTCACCATCTCGGAAGTGCATTTTTTAAAGCAATATTGAGCTTCTGTGCTGTCTAAGACCCACAATAACAATGCTACAAGGTTTTTTTATGACTTGATGCCTGCAGAGAAATGTGAAAAACATGTCATCACTGAGCAATGTCTCCAAATATAACCAAGCTCACAGCTTTTTTAGTGATAACAGGGAGATTATTCAATGATACAAAAAGTTAATTACGGCTGTTCAGTCAGTTCAGTGTTGATTCAGTTCTGTTGTATTTAATAAATTATTCAATAAGTTCATTTAATCTATAAAGCAATTATAGATTAGTGATTTAATTCTGTATTTATTAGTTACAGTGCTAGTAATGTAACTTACACAAAACATTTTTTTAAACAGTTTTAGGGTTCAACTATAACTGCAGAAAGACAGCAAACAATACTATTTATTCTTAATTGATGAACAGTAATAAGCATCAACATTTGTCTTGTCCTTAATGTGCGAGCATACCATGGCTACCACACACAGTATGGGGATATGAGTTACACTTTGTGACATGCCTCCAAGGCAAAGGGAGTTTTTAAGCTGCCTCAAAACAAGATCACTAGAGATGGTGGAACATGGTTAACAAAAATCTTTAATTTAGACAAAAGACATGAGAAGGAAGTAAATCTAGAACTGAGGTTCTTCCTGATCTGGGGTATCTATGGCAGCTTCCTTCCACATGCCTAAACCAAAACTATGCCACCTTCAAAAGTAGAGATAAGACAGGAAAAAGGCAAGACTTTACAGAAGAGTTAGCAGGGATTACACAGGCTTCACTCTCTTCAGCCAGTCACACTCTGGGCCATCCTCATCTTCAGCACAATGTCCTAGGCAATTTGTATCCAGAACAATCCAACCTTAAGTGCAGCAGGGTTCCTGGTTTTGTAGACGGAGGTACTCATGATTGATGTTTTCTCCCAGCCAAGACCTACTCCTATGGATGCTATGGAAGTTGAATGAATAAAATGTAACTCCTTGTGTACAGATTAGCATGGAAGAACCATTACTATTTCTCATTTTGCTGCTGTAGGACATTGTTAAACATATGTAATGGGCACATTCTAGTGGTTACATTTGTAATTACTTATGTTTATTCAAACTAAAAACTGTCTAATATCATAGCACCACAGTCCAAATTGTAATCTGCCAGCTTGGATTTGAAAATTCAGTTCAGCCAAATTCTATGACCCTCCCTATGTTGAAGATTTTACTATTTAAAAAATAAGTAATTTAACTGTTTTTTTTTGTACACTATTATTTCCTTGTCTGTGGGTGACTTTGGCTGACTTCGGAACCTGAGAGCACAAGGTGTTGTTACAGCAGAAAATTCTATTTCAGTAATGTCACATGGTACAAAACTATTTCTCAAAATACCTATAGAATGTATTACCATGTTTGGGACAAGGAGAGGGTATATACGTTCACTGGGCAATCTTTCTGGAGGGTCTTGTCTGCAGAGGGACACTCGGCTTTGTTTGTTAATAAAGTCTAATTTTTTCTGATGTCAATCTCTGAAGTCATTCCCCTAAAAAGAATTTAACCACAACACCTATTTGTGACGTTATCGGCAAGACTCAGAGGTATATTTCATATTAGTTGACAAGCCAAGTAAACATATCAGAGCGCTGGCTAACTGTAGCATCAGCTTGTTCCTCTCACACAGAGCTGCTGGTAGCATTAGCATTAGCAAGCCTGATAAACAGCAGGGCAAGCTGTGTACTGACTCTCCCCCAGAGACATAATACTCAGTTATGAGTTGGTTTGAGTGGGCAAGAAGGCATAAATACTGATTGATGAATCAGTTTGCTTGGCCAGTAGGATATTCATTTTGACAAACAATTTGCATAAGTATAGGTCAGTCTGCCTCATGCAATGCAGTATTGCAGATTTACAGCAATATGCCTACTGAAGCTAGTCACTACAGGTGTTAAAGGTCCTATTCCATGGATTATTTTATTATTTTATAATGTTTCCTGGGGTGCCCTTATAATGTTAGTATGTTTTTTAGATCAAAAATTCTTATAATTTAGAAATAAAAGGCATATTTCCTAGCCTGATTTCATCCCCTGATTTGAACGCTCTGTTTGAAGGGGCGTGTCTGCTGAGAGACTTCAATGTAAACGCCCTCTGCTGTGATTGGCTGACATGCCTGCATATGAAATGTCTGGCATTACATGTGGAACTATCTGGAAAACTTTTACTATTACAGCTATTATACGTTTTTACTATTACAGCTATCGGTATTAATGAATCGAGAGAAGTTTAAGTATTTAGATCTATTTCAATCACATAA
>NW_028295885.1:0-18845 GCF_964197995.2 Scardinius erythrophthalmus
GACTTTCTACATTACTTTTGGTTGAATTCGATGTTGAATTTGGAGGGGGGAGAAAGACCATAAAAGTGAATGTCATGTGTTGTATTAAATATTTATTAAATGTTTAATTTAGTTTTTCCACTGCAATAGTATATAAACTGATAAAGTTTATAGACTGATTTATTGAGTCTCCAGCAAGAGTCTCCTTTCCTGCCAGACCTGTTTTCTCTATTGTGTTTTAAATTAACCTTTCGGAGCTTTTTCGAACCTTTCTTTTGATAGTATAGAGGACAATGTCAATGCAGATGTAAATGCAGTTGAAGTGTGCGTAGCTAGACAAAAGCCTCAGGGAAAAGGTGTTGATACAGTTTCATTAGCAACCCCCATATTGCAGCCACAAGCAGTCAAAACATCTTTAGGTCCTAAAGATATTGAGAGAATTGCTGAAAGTTTGCCATCAGTGCAAAGAAATTTTTCTGAGTTTAGGAGAGAGTTGTCCAAAAAGATGCGGCTCTACGATATGTCTCTAGCTGAAGTCACTCAGCTAATATCACAGATCTTGACTGAGTCAGAATTCAATGATTTTGAAAGTGCTGTAAACAATTCTGAGTTTCAAAATGCCAGAAAAGATGAATTGAGAGATGGAGTTTTGAGAGTGTTAGCGAACATTGTTGGACCGAACGTGGACTGGTCAAAGATCACTAGTTTGGTACAGAAGAAGGGTGAAACTGTGAGTACACAGAAAGATTTTGCCAGAGCGCTTCAGAGTACAGTGGAATTGCAGACACTCCAGAGAAGGTGTTAGGTGATAATGGCCCTTTGGTTCGCACATGGTTTCATTGTCTTTTGCCAGAACACAGAAAGGTGTTGCCTTACTTAAACATCACATGGTGTACGAGAACTCTTGGGAAAGAGACTCTGATGTCAAGGCAAGAGTAAAAATTGCAGCAGCATCCTTTAAGGTCAATTCAGAGAAACAGAAACGCAAATGTCCTAAAAAAGAGGGCAGCTGTAATTACTGTGGTAAACCTGGCCATTGGATGAATGAGTGTAGGAAAAGCAAAAAGAACTTTAAAGAAGTAAATAAGGTTACTCAGCTTCTGCTTAGCCTGCTTGCTATTCTGAAGCAGCCCCTTCCCTCTTCGTTAAACTCGTGGGGCAACTTGATACGGTGTTAACCATTTAGGCTGTGATTGCTTAATCTCCCCAGTAACTTACAACAAAGATGAAAGCAGCCTTTGTTTGGGGGACATTCAGTATACTCACAGCCTTAAATGTTATACCACAGAATATTCCAGTCAGACACCTCTGTTATGATGCCTATTAGGACTGATGTTTCACTGGAGAATGGAAATGTGCCAATTTTCTCACACACTGTACAGTTGTTTCCCCCTTCTACAGGGACAGGATAGGACACACGGACACGTGAGGTGCCCTGGGAAGAACTGAACGCAACAGGCGTTCGGGGGTGAACCCAGGGTGAAGACACTACCTCATAGGCCTTTCCCCATTTAGTCCATCCTTACCTCACTGGTCCATAGGTGTCGAATCAATTAAGATTAGGAAAAGAAAAAACACTATACGATCACAATGTTTTCTGTAATATAGTTATATGTAAAAACTATATGGTCACCTGAAGTTTTACTTTGATAAGAGTTAGACGTAAAACCACTATACGATCAAATGACTTATGGAAGAATGAAGTCTATGCATGAACACTGCTGGTCTGCCGTTTCTTGTGTTACAGGTATGTGTTGATGTCTTCGCAAGCGGAAACCTGGTGTAAAGCATCACCTCAGATTTCCATGAACAAGCCTCATGAGGGACGAGTCATCAGAGCGACTCTACGTGGGAAATGGACTCTACAGGAAACAGACTTCACAGCTATTCAGGCGCCATGGACTTTCCCGACTTCCACTCTTATGCTACATGGTTTTCTGTGTAATCATGTAGTTTATATGACATTTTACACCCTGCGTCGCAGGTGTCAACAGTTATGGTTTCGAGAAGAACTATGACACTCATGTAAATCAAGGACACAACACAGAATAAGTTATACGTGCCTGTAACTTACACAAGTTACAAGAATAAACTTGCTATGTGCCTGTAACTTACACCAGTTACAAGAATGAACTTTTAAGTGTCTAAATTTGTATTTTTGTGAGAGTTATTAGAACTCTCAAAGGGGGAAGTGTTGTATTACATATTTATTAAATGTTTAATTTAGTTTTTCCACTGCAATAGTATATAAACTGATAAAGTTTATAGACTGATTTATTGAGTCTCCAGCAAGAGTCTCCTTTCCTGCCAGACCTGTTTTCTCTATTGTGTTTTAAATGAGTCAGATCACTTGATTCTCACCTTTCGGCAGAGATGGGGGACTCGAGTCATATGACTTGACTCGAGTCAGACTTAAGTCGCAAATTTTAGGACTTGAGACTTGCTTGACAAATATTAATAAAAGACTTGACTTGACTTTGACTTGATATTCATGACTTGAGACTTGACTCGGACTTGAGGTAAATGACTCGAAATAACTTGTCTTTTTAAAAATAAATATCTGTATTTGAACGCACCGCAACAATCACGTGACGCAGCAGGAACGCGCGCTGTGTGAACAAAAGCCGTAATAATGCCATGTCGTAGTGATGACGCTGAAGCTCGGGATCGTTCGCCAGCTGTGAAACGGTATGTAATGCGCAAGTTTATGATCGAATCAGAGAGAAAGAAATGCACAAGCATGGTTTCTCGAGAGAGAAATCGCAGCTCATAAGCAAACTTAAGACGCTGCTGAGACATTAAAGTCACATCGATGTCATGTGTCTTTACGGGATTACGGGATTTTTACGGGTTGTGTGTGAACGCACTCTCTTATTCCGGAAAATCACTGGCAGTGTGAATGAACCTAAATCAAACTAACCCGAGTCAAATCTCGGGTCACTTTATCCGTGTATTTTCCGGAATCTCTGTGTGAAAGGGGCTTTGGTCACACACCCTGCAGGCTCATTAACTTAGCCGCAACGCATAGGTGTGCAAGTAGCTAGGCTACTTGTCACCTGATTTTAAAATATTAAAGCCATGATGAAATAAAGACTTTCTATATATTTTTAATAATATTCGAGTGCCTTGGATCAATGATTTTTTTATGATCTGAATAATCCCTTACATACAAAAGCACAGCGAAAAACAAAAAATTTCTTGAAAATTAAAATCGGGTTAAAATATGTTAAAATATGCCATATTCCAGTTTTTCTTACCTGCCTACATCCCTTTGTACTGTCTAGTTATATGCTACCAATATAGTCTGCTATCCCAGGGTTGACTTGAATGTTAAAAGAAATATAAAAAAAATTTAACTGTAATTTAGGCTAATAATAATTAATAACACATTGGTACAGAGTCTACCGTTCTCTGGGATCTGTTTTCATGATAATCGAATGTAAAGAGTTTTATCTCTAAAAACTGATTAGCTTATAACGCTAGTATATAGGGCATAGAGTAAGTAAAAAGAAATCGCTAGTTAATACCACTAACAAGCACCCTCATTAGTGTTAGTGTGGGGCTATTTTGAGCCTTGTTAGTGGTATTAACTAGCGATTTCTTTTTACTTACTCTATGCCCCATATACTAGCGTTATAAGCTAATCAGTTTTTAGAGATAAAACTCTTTACATTCGATTATCATGAAAACAAATCCCAGAGAACGGTCGACTCGGTTCCCATGTGTTATTACACCCCAGGTTCATTTTGCGCCGGAGTTGTCCTTTAATAGCATAATAGCATGTGTACAGTGTCTAATAATTGGATAGTTTTTGGGGATGCACATAAAAGATTGTAAAAAGACACCTACACACAAAGAAAAAAAAACATACAGACTTTCGAACCTAAACATGCATACACAAATAAACAAAAATTCAAACTTGCAAGCACAACCATGCACACATGCAAACAAACAATACACTCTTCACTCATACACACGCACACACATTTACTCACAAATATTAATGAATAAATCACACTCAATCAAATCACCTCTCTCTCTCTCTCACACACACACACACACACACACACACACACACAGAGAAAGTCAAACACAACCATGGACATGCAAACAATACACCTTTCACTCATACACATGCACACACATCATTCACAAATATTAATAAATCACTCACTCACACAGATTAATAATGTACAATAGTCAATCCACCTGATTGACAGGTGTAAGTTTTGTGTCAATTCAATTATTACTGTTTTTTTCTTGTTATTCTTTTGTTAAAAAGGAAAGATCTAACTTGTTGTTAAGGATGTGTTCATGTTCCATAAAGGGGATGCCAGTTTGAAGAATGCCATTTGGTGGCATAGGAACCATTATACTTGAATTGTGAATTGTTTAATACCTTTTAATGGTCTTCTGCAATGTTTGAGGCATATTTATTTTTCATGCTTTAATGTTGGCCTAATTTCAGTTACATTTACATTTTAGGCTATGTAGTTTGAAATTTTATTTCTTTTTTAGATTTTTAACCACTCAGCTGTATGTGGAAATGCATATTTAAAAAAATGTTGCAAATAAAACCATAGTCCACAACTTATGTAGTTTTAACTTATTTTAATATATAAATTCTGTGAAATCATCAAACGTTTGTATGACTTGCCAGTGACTTGTGACCCAAGCTACGACTTGACTTGACTTGCTTGACATAAAGCAGTGACTTGACTTGACTTGCTTTTCACAAAATTGACTTGGACTTGCTTGAGACTTGAAGGTTAAGACTTGAGACTTACTTGTGACTTGCACATGTGTGACTTACTCCCACCTCTGCCTTTCGGAGCCCAGACGTTGAATCGTTAGGTTGATTGACTTTAACCTTTTGTCTTTAAAGGTCCCATGACATGCTACTTTTTGTAGGCTTTAATATAGGCCTTAGTGGTCCCTAGTACTGTATCTGAAATCTTTTTCCAAAAATTCAGCCTCGGTGCAGAATTATAGCCACTACAAGCCAGTCCCAGAATGAGCTTCCTTCAGACGGGCCGTTTCGGTGTCTGTAGCTTTAAATACTAATAAGGAGGAGAAAGGCAGAGAAAAGCGGCGCAAGGTGGAGGGTGGGTGTGGCCTTGACCATCTTGCGCAACGGTACCGTGGCGTGCATGTTTACGTTGGATATAGCAATGGCACGAAGACATGCAGTCTTTCAAGCATTTCAGTTTGACCCAGAATCTGATCCGGATGGAGAAGCAATGGATGAAGAAGTTGCAACTCAGCGGCTCCAGCAGGACGTTTCCGAATGGCTAGTTTAAAATATTATGTCTGGATACGGTACTTTATTCGGATGGTTTACAGTTATTATCATGTAGCTAACGCTAACCTACTGTTGCCTTTTCATGAGAGATCTGTAACGTCTGTATTTATCTTATTACAATTACATCAAGCTCTGCGATCTTGAAATGCGGATATCGCGCGTGCCATATAACCAACAGGAAAACGGTTATCCAAATAACAAAGAAGTGTACAACACTCGCGTTTACAGTGTGTGTATTCACACACATAAACTGCATAGCTAATGTTACAGCCACATTCTACGTGTAACAATCTAGGTAACCATAAACAGTAAAGCAACACACTTATATATCATTAGTTGACTTACTTGTCCGAGGTGTGTAGCTGAGCCAAAGAGAGTGATCCAGACTTTAGTTTCAGACGTTCAGCGAGCCCAGCTCTGTATTGACCCTTCGGTGTTCATTTGTACATCCACTTATTGAGCAATTATTATGCTTCGCTCGCTCAAAAGCCATGATATCTCTCGTGGACAAACTAAAATCACGCGCGCGCGTTCCTACTTCCTATCGAATTTTATGGGCGGAAAATATTCTCTGGGCGGGCAAAGCAGAGACAGGGGAGGTAACATTTCCTCCTTATGACGTCATAAAGAGGAGATTCAAGATCAGCGCGTATGAGCCTCCATTTTCTCAAAGGCAGAGAAAGATAGCAAAAGCTCGATTTACACCGATTGAAATTTCTAGAAACTTGGGGACCATATACAGGCTAGGGGAACTCATATTAATGTTAAAAAACCTCAGAAAGTGAAAATTTCATGTCATGGGACCTTTAATGGCTCTGGGATGGCTCTTGGAATTGGAGTTCCTGGCCAGTATCAGCATGTGAATAGTTATGCTGATTCAATTGGACTCAGAGTAGGGTGTGTTCCTACTTCATTTGCATGCTTTGTTCAGAGTCTCCACCTCTATGTAATCCCTCCCCCTTGGAATGTATATAACTACAATGCATACTGTATTAGAGTTAGATCATGTTTGAAGTACTGCAGCCACGTACAGCGGAGTTCTCAATAAAGAATAACTTCTGTTGAACGCGATCCCAACTGTCTCCTGGTCTTGCGTCGATGAAAGAAAACTTTACAACACATGTAAGGACAAAGTTTGTAAGTGGTGGAGACATACTGTGTTTGCATGTCAGGTGGCTATATCAGCACATGTGACTCTTAAAATATGTGAAAATATTGACCATGAAGGACAACTAAACTACATACAGATTGACAGGAGAGTCAGTGTCAGAAAAGATGATGCCAACAGCCAACTTGCAACATCCTCTCAAGAAACTATTATTTTGAATAACCTTGCATACTGTAATGATTCCTGTCTTGTGTTTCCCTTGTCTTGTGTGGACTTTAGTTATTTCCTGTTCTGTGTCATGTTTTGTAGTCCTTTGTAGTTTTTCTAGTTTATTAGTATCTCCAGGTGTTTCTGATTAACCACACCCCCTTGTTATCTTGTTTAGCTTGTTAGTGTCTGTATTTAAACCCTGTCTTGTTTCAGTGTTTGTGGGTTCATGATGTTGTTAGATGTTGGTTGTGCCGTTCCCTATGTTTGAGTTTTTGAGTCTGTCTAGTCTTCAGTTTATTTAATAAAAGTACTACTGCTGCATTGGAACCTGCTCTATGTTCCAGCCTGCCACGTTACACATACAATGTAATACCGGACATGTGTATTGGCTTCTACAATCAGACCCATCATTCCTGCTGTACAAGAAGCAAATATTACATGTTGGTCATAAAATTCTGCACTGTACATTATCTTGAATGCCTCCATGATCTTGCTGTTCAATATCTGTCAGATTTTCTGCACCAATGCGAACAGGTTCACTCACTGTTGTTAATAACAATGCAGCCCCTATTAATGTACTACAACCTAAAACAAACAAAACCCATTTTAGTGAATTACAGTATGATATTATTATGTAATACAGTATTATTAGGTACTGTCAAAATTTCACGTTTAGTAAGTCAGTCAGGTCACTAGGAAAGTACTACACCCTTTGGAACTTGAAAAAATACTTTAGGTGAATTACACAGATTTTTTTTCAGATGAATATTTGTGTACTGTACTTACAGTAAGCGAGGTATTGGCAACATTTCACCTGTAATAAGTCAGTGTGGTCACTATGAACATACAACAACATTTGGAAGATGGAAAACATTTTGGTGAATTATTGTAATTTGATTATGAACATAATTTGTGTACTGTATGTACAGTAAGGGAGGTATTGTAAAAAATGCACTTGTAGTAAGTCAGTCTGGTCACTGGGAAAGTACTACAACCTTTGGAACATGAAAAAACACTTTAGGGTGAACTACAGTAATTTTTCCAAACAAATTTTTGGGTACTGTGTAAGCGAGGTATTGGCAAAATTTCATTTGTAATAATTCAGTCTGGTCACTATGAACATACTAAAAACATTTGGAAGAAGGAAAACCCCTTTTGGTAAATTCCTTTAATTTTTCATAAAAAAATTATTTGTTTACTGTACATACAGTAAGGGTGGTATTGTCAAAATCTCACCTGTAGTAAGTCAGTCTGGTCACTAGGAACATACTACAACCGTTGGAACATGAAAAAAATTCCTTTGGTGAATAACTAAGTTTTACATAAAACATTTTGGTGTACTGTACAGACGAACCGTCTAAGGTTCCTAAAGCAACCTAGGTGAATATGCAGCAAATATCAAACCTATACTAACTGTACCCTGCTTGGCAACTTTACTTTTTAGGAAAACTTGACTGTGTTCGTGTGACATGGCGCTGTCCATTTACAGTGAGGAAAATAAGTATTTGAACACCCTGCTATTTTGCAAGTTCTCCCACTTAGAAATCATGGAGGGGTCTGAAATTGTCATCATAGGTGCATGTCCACTGTGAGAGACATAATCTAAAAAAAAAAAAAAATCCAGAAATCACAATGTATGATTTTTTTAACTATTTATTTGTATGATACAGCTGCAAATAAGTATTTGAACACCTGAGAAAATCATTGTTAATATTTGGTACAGTAGCCTTTGTTTGCAATTACAGAGGTCAAATGTTTCCTGTAGTTTTTCACCAGGTTTGCACACACTGCAGGAGGGATTTTGGCCCACTCCTCCACACAGATCTTCTCTAGATCAGTCAGGTTTCTGGGCTGTCGCTGAGAAACACGGAGTTTGAGCTTCCTCCAAAGATTCTCTATTGGGTTTAGGTCTGGAGACTGGCTAGGCCACACCAGAACCTTGATATGCTTCTTACAGAGCCACTCCTTGGTTATCCTGGCTGTGTGCTTTGGGTCATTGTCATGTTGGAAGACCCAGCCTCGACCCATCTTCAATGCTCTAACTGAGGGAAGGAGGTTGTTCCCCAAAATCTCGCAATACATGGCCCCGGTCATCCTCTCCTTAATACAGTGCAGTCGCCCTGTCCATGTGCAGAAAAACACCCCCAAAGCATGATGCTACCACCCCCATGCTTCACAGTAGGGATGGTGTTCTTGGGATGGTACTCATCATTCTTCTTCCTCCAAACACTTTTAGTGGAATTATGACCAAAAAGTTCTATTTTGGTCTCATCTGACCACATGACTTTCTCCCATGACTCCTCTGGATCATCCAAATGGTCATTGGCAAACTTAAGACGGGCCTTGACATGTGCTGGTTTAAGCAGGGGAACCTTTCGTGCCATGCATGATTTCAAACCATGACGTCTTAGTGTATTACCAACAGTAACCTTGGAAACGGTGGTCCCAGCTCTTTTCAGGTCATTGACCAGCTCCTCCCATGTAGTTCTGGGCTGATTTCTCACCTTTCTTAGGATCATTGAGACCCCACGAGGTGAGATCTTGCATGGAGCCCCAGTCCGAGGGAGATTGACAGTCATGTTTAGCTTCTTCCATTTTCTAATGATTGCTCCAACAGTGGACCTTTTTTCACCAAGCTGTTTGGCAATTTCCCCGTAGCCCTTTCCAGCCTCGTGGAGGTGTACAATTTTGTCTCTAGTGTCTTTGGACAGCTCTTTGGTCTTGGCCATGTTAGTAGTTGGATTCTTACTGATTGTATGGGGTGGACAGGTGTCTTTATGCAGCTAACGACCTCAAACAGGTGCAAACGACCTCCTCGGATTACGAACTATGGACGGGGCCTACGCCAAAGAACTTTATAATAATGCTTGCTGGGCTGTTAATAAATGAGTGCTTCATTACATTATTTTATCTCCCGAGTCTTTCTGGTAGAACATCCAAGTTGAATAGTCCAAGTCTAAGCAGGTGAACTGGTAATAGGTGAGGGTATCATGTTTGGGTATAAATGGAGCATCAGCCAAAGGCTCTATTTTTGCAAGCATGACTCATGACCTACAACCCTGTGCCAAATTTCATGAGAGAATTGTCAAACAATTCAAAATCACATAATTCATATTTCACAATATTTCAGGGAGTCCAGTGAAATCTCAGTATATAGGCACTGCAGAACACCTGAATGTGTGTCACCTTCAAGCCCTCAGATGGCATTGCATAAGAAACCATCATGGGCTCGGGAGAACTTTGGAAAACCGTTGTCACTTAACACAGTCTGACGCTGCATCAAGAAATGCAACTGGAATCTCTGTAAGAGAAAGCTATACATCTGTTCAATGCAGAGATGCTGGCGGTCTCTGGGGCCGTAGCTCATCTCATATGATCCAAAACTTAGAGTAAATGTGTGCTGTGGTCAGATGAGTCCATGTTTCAGCTTGTTTATGGTAAAAACGGACATAACTGTGATCCATTTACTGCCTCAGGTGCAGCCGTTCTAATGACGGACATAACACGTATGTCCGTTATTCCCTGAAATTTGCTGGTCAAAAACCTGGTAACCACTGAGCTTCATTTTGGTAAAATTTTAATAATATAATGAGTCTGACACATGATGCAAGTATGTAAACTTTGCCGACACAGTGTTTAATTATTAAAAAAAAAGAAAAAAAAAAGTTTTTTCCATTTCCTCAAAAAAAGTAGCAGTTTTGGTCATATAAGGTTTCTGACCGACAGCAGGCAGGGTTTGGGGGTCCCATAAATGTATTTTTCCTATGTCACACAATATTAGGTAAATTCGGCCCTGCTCTCAACAACAAAATAAACACAACAAAAATGACAGCGGTGAAAAAAAAAAGTGTTAAAGCTTCTGTTCATAGTTGTCACATTCACCGTCTGTCATCGTCCTGTCTGCACTACAGTTCCCAGAATCCTCCTTGTTTCCACACCTGAACTCACTCCCTTCATTACCCGCCTGTTCGTCATCATCATCATCTGCATCACCTGTCTTGTGTTCATCTGTCTGTGTATTTAAGTTCCTTCTGTTCACTCATCACTTGTCGGTCAATGTTTATGTTAGGTTGGTTTATGTTAGGTTAATCTATGGTCTGAGCACACGCTCCCTTTTTGTTTGTATTTGTTTATATTGAGAATTAAAATCTTGGAATTCATCATCTTTGTGTTCGTCTCCTACTTCATCCACCCAGAAGCCTGACAGATTGACCGACCTTAAATAAAAAGAAAGGAAGATGGAGATCTGGAAGCAGGCCTTTGTGGGAACCCGCCAAGCTGTGTTCAGGGGGATCCGTGGAGGTCACAGGGGAGGATATGGGCGATATGGGGCCAGACACTTTTTTCAGCACCAACATCCCCACGTCCAACCAGAACCTGAGCCAGTCGTCTGCAGGATCAAACACATCTCCAGAGATGATGACTTCTCTGATCTCCCTCCTCTCATCAGTCCAGCCGAGCCTGCACTTCACGCCAGTCCAGCCGAGCCTGCACTTCACGCCAGTCCAGCCGAGCCAGCACTTCACGCCAGTCCAGCCGAGCCTGCCAGATCTGCCGAAGCCAAGGCAGTATGCGTCATGCCCGCCGCCCCTGAGACTGTGAGCGTTATGCCCGCTGCACCTGTGACAGACAGCGTCATGCCCGCAGAGCTTTTGTTTTCTTTTATTCCGCCGACTTTGAAGCTCCCTTCGCCGCTGGTTCCGTCCAGCTCAAAGCCTTCACCGCTGGTCCCGTCCAGCACAGAGCCCTCTTCATCGCTGGTCCTGTCCAGTTCAGAGCCCTCTTCGCCGCTGGTTCGCCCAGCTCAGAGCCCTCTTCGCCGCTGGTCCTGCCCAGCTCAAAGCCTTCTTCGCCGCTGGTCCTGCCCAGCTCAGAGTCCTCTTCGCCAGGGCTGGTGTCCTGCCCAGCTCAGAGCCCTCTTCGCCGCTGGTCCTGCCCAGCTCAGAGCCCTCTTCGCCGCTGGTCCCTGCCCAGCTCAGAGCCCTCTCGCCGCTGGTCCCGCCCAGCTCAGAGCCCTCTTCGCCGCTGGTCCCGCCCAGCTCAGGCCTTGCCGCTGGTTCCGCCCAGCCAGAGCCCTCTTCGCCGCTGGTTCCGCCCAGCTCAGAGCCCTCTTCGCCGCTGGTTCCGCCCAGCTCAGAGCCCTCTTCGCCGCTGGTTCCGCCCAGCTCAGAGCCCTCTTCGCCGCTGGTTCCGCCCAGGCTCAGAGCCCTCTTCGCCGCTGGTTCCGCCCAGCTCAGAGCCTTCTTCGCCGCTGGTCCTGTCCAGCTCAGAGCCTTCTTCGCCGCTGGTCTCCTGTCCAGCTCAGAGCCCTCTTCGTCGCTGGATCTGCCCAGCACAAAGCCCTCATCGCTGGATCTGCCCAGCACAAAGCCCTCATCGCTGGATCTGCCAGACAAAGCCCTCATCGCTGGATCTGCCCAGCACAAAGCCCTCATCGCTGGATCTGCCCAGCACAAAGCCCTCATCGTTGGATCTGCCCAGCACAAAGCCCTCATCGTTGGATCTGCCCAGCACAAAGCCCTCACCGCTGGATCTGCCCAGCACCGAGCCCTCGTCGCTGGATCTGCCCAGCACCGAGCCCTCGTCGCTGGATCTGCCCAGCACCGAGCCCTCGTCGCTGGATCTGCCCAGCACCGAGCCCTCGTCGCTGGATCTGCCCAGCACCGAGCCCTCGTCGCTGGATCTGCCCAGCACCGAGCCCTCGTCGCTGGATCTGCCCAGCACCGAGCCCTCGTCGCTGGATCTGCCCAGCACCGAGCCCTCGTCGCTGGATCTGCCCAGCACCGAGCCCTCGTCGCTGGATCTGCCCAGCACCGAGCCCTCGTCGCTGGATCTGCCCAGCACCGAGCCCTCGTCGCTGGATCTGCCCAGCACCGAGCCCTCGTCGCTGCCCAGCACCGAGCCCTCTCTGGTACCCGGGACTTTTCCCAAGTATTTTTTGGGGGGGGGCCATAGGGCTCCGTCCTGGCCACTCGAGGGGCCATGGCCACTTGAGGGGTCCTCACCACCATGGCCACCTGAAGGGTCTTCACCGCCGTGGCCACCTGAAGGGTCTTCACCGCCGTGGCCACCTGAAGGGTCTTCACCGCCGTGGCCACCTGAAGGGTCTTCTCCGCCATGGCCACCTGAAGGGTCTTCTCCGCCATGGCCACCTGAAGGGTCTTCTCCGCCATGGCCACCTGAAGGGTCTTCTCCGCCTTGGCCACCCGAAGGGTCCGGACCGCCATGGCCACCCGAAGGGTCCTCACTGCCGTGGTCGCCTGAGGGGACATCACCGCCCTGGCCACCCGAAGGGTCCTCACCGCCGTGGCCGCCCGAGGGGTCGTCTCCGTCCTGGCCACGCCCACAGCCTGCTCCACCGTGACCACACCCACAGTCTGCTCCGCCCTGGAGGCTTCCTGCCTTGTCTCCCTTGCCTTGTCTTCCCCGTCAGCCTCCAGGGCGCCCACCCTCCCACCCCTTTGGTCTTTCTACGGCGCGAGGACGCGCCTACCGGGAGGGGGGAGTAATGTCACATTCACCGTCTGTCATCGTCCTGTCTGCACTACAGTTCCCAGAATCCTCCTTGTTTCCACACCTGAACTCACTCCCTTCATTACCCGCCTGTTCGTCATCATCATCATCTGCATCACCTGTCTTGTGTTCATCTGTCTGTGTATTTAAGTTCCTTCTGTTCACTCATCACTTGTCGGTCAATGTTTGTTAGGTTGGTTTATGTTAGGTTAATCTATGGTCTGAGCACACGCTCCCTTTTTGTTTGTATTTGTTTATATTGAGAATTAAAATCTTGGAATTCATCATCTTTGTGTTCGTCTCCTACTTCATCCACCCAGAAGCCTGACAATAGTGATGTCGATATGTTTGCACAAGCTCTGCAATTCAGCAGCATCATGTCGACAGACGAGGTAATTAAAATTACACTTATGATAGTTTGATTATAAAGTATATTTGAGACTATAGATCTGGCTATGTGAGACTATAGTTTGAACTAATCCCTTTGCATCATGAGACATTGACAATACAGTACAAAACAGCTCTTTCAGAATTATCCTGAATATTGTATTAATTTGACACTTAATGGAATATAATTCACGCTTATAGGCATCACTTTGGAATTTTCCTGGCGAACCCGGCTCGAGTCCGTCACATAAAAATCAGTCTTTCATAGACAATTTATGAAGTCGGGGAAGTTTTTTTTTTTTTTTTTTTTAAGTTTCGTTACAAGCTGTTCACACAATAAAAAAACAATACATTACAGTTCTTACATATAGCCCCTTATAAATATCAGTTCTGACCCAAAGTGAGGAAAATAATTAGATATGCTTTATATTTGCAGGAATTATGTATGTTTCATATTTAGGCCAAATGTCATAAACCGCACCCTCATTATTCAAACACTCTGAGGGCACATGTTTGCCGAACTTCTGTAGTGCACAATCTTTTGTAACAACACAATAAGTGTAGCTTTACAACAATAATACATTAAAGGTAAAGAATAAATGACAATATCTCTTTCTGAGAGTTTCCGAGAACTTGTACAGCACAATTGTCCTCTTAATCAAAAAAACCTGAGAATAATCATTCAAATAATTTCTCTGAAGAGAGATATAGGGAGCATATAAAAGGAATAATGGAGAATGTGAGAGAAATGGAAAATAAAAGCAGGTCAGGTGAGCTTCTGAATCCACTGGAACTTAATTTAATAAATCCAGGCTGGTTGCTGTCCATGTAAGAGTTGATCCAGTCCTGGTATTGAGACACTCTGGTGTACACACCGGGAGAGTTGGGATTAGCACATCCTTGACCAAAACTCACAATGCCAGACTGAATCCACCGGGAGCCGTTCTTAGTGACCAGTGGGCCTCCAGAGTCTCCCTGCATTGATAAACACTTAACATTTTTACATCTGAAAATACAGTTATATAGTCACTATGAAATCAAAATTGACACTTGTTTTTTTATTATATAAATGTCTGTTACATATGTGACCCGGTTCGCTGAGATGGGAATGAGACGCTGCGTTGATGATGCTATGGTGACGCGTCTCCGCTGAACACGGTGTCTGAGGCACGTGTGAAACTAAGCTATTGACAGACACAGTGCATGTCACAAGGTGTACACGTGATCAGATTCATATTGTCTAAAGGAAGACGCGCAGGCATCCTCGAAGTATGGCGACATGACACATCATCTCGTTCCCTTCTCAGGGAATACAGGGTTACATACATAACGTGGACATTTCCTTTAGAAGGGAACTCAACGCTGATCGAAGTTTTACAGAACGCTTACAGATGGTTGTATATCAAGCCGGGGCAATGACAAGGAGCATAACCTTACTTAACCTCCAGTTTCTGGAGAAGGCAATAGAAGATAGTATAATGACCACTTATTTATTCCACTCCAATTGTTCTGTCCAGCTCTGCTTCTAGGTTTTTTTTTTTTTCCCCGTTCTCCCTGCCACTAGTGTTAGAGCAATAGGAAAGGCCCTGAGGGTATGGGTTACTCTTTCGTCATAATCCGATGTTTACGGCCGTCTGTCAGAAGCTAGTTATTTTAGTTTATAAAGTTTTAAATATGGATATTTTTCTAACATAAACACATCGCTTCGCTTCAGATAAATAGCCTATAAAACATTTTTAATAGCCTATAACTCCAATTGTATTCGTCTGAAACCTAGGATGGCTTGAGGGTAGTCCTTTAGAGGAGTAAATCATGGACTAATTTTCATTTTTGTTGAACTATCCCTATAAGGCTATCTAGTGGCAATAGTCATGAAATGTCATGTTATATTATTATTTTTCAGAGGTCAGCAGAGACACCCAATGGATTCTATTGTAATGTTAATTGGTCTTTGCATGCACTGCAGTAATTTTGTATTTAAAGGGGTCATATAATGGTACATGCACTTTTACAAGTTGATTGCACTGAAATGTCTGTTGGCAGTGCCTGTACACAACCATCCTATCATGATTAAAATCCATCCAGTGGTTTTGTTTTAATCTCCATATATGTTTGACCATCTATGAAATCAAGCCGTTCGATATTGTGACGTCATAAGATCGTACGCCCCTCCCGCGATTGTGATTGACAGCCGTGTTTCAACACAAGACCCGCCCTGAGCGAGCTGTGACAGCCGTCGTCATAGTAGTCCACCATTGTTGATATGCTGGAGTAGAATGGCGTCTAAGCGATTGTGGTGTTCTGTTCTTAGATGTAATAAGGAACACAGCAGTCATTTGGATGTTCCTAAATCTGAGCCGTTGAAGATGCAGTGGCTGAGTTTTGTTTTTGAAGCGATATGCCCAAAGGATTGACGCGGGGATTCCCTCACGGGGATTCCCCACGATCGTCCATGCTTTCATGTTTACGCGAATCATTTCACACCAGACAGCTTTACAAACGAGAAAAAACGGATCGGTACCAACGTGTTACTGCTGAACCTCCAGAAGATGTGAGTGTAATGTTTTATTAACCTTTATATTAGTATTTATATTAATCTTTGCGAAATTTGCAAACCTTGCTGCAGGCTTCACAATGAATGCGTCTAAGGTTTACACTCAGGGTACATTACGGCATGTTTTCTATGTACGACGTTCTCAATATAATTCATAATCACACGTTTATAACGAATAACACGTGGTTATTGTGTTAGATACGGTGTACCCACAGAACAGAGGGGCGGGGTGAGCAAAGCTCCTTATCATTTAAAGACACATGCACTGAAACGGCGTGCTGAAAACAGAGCTGTTTTTGACCAGGTAAAATTAGTGTTTTCTTACAATACTAATGAGAATTTTTAATTAAAGTATATTACAAACTTTTAATTTAGACCCTAAAGAATCATATTAGCTTGTACAAAAATGGCATTATATGACCCCTTTAAGCAAGAGAATGTGAAGAATGTGCTTATTTATATTATTGTTAAAATCCAGTAATATAGAGGTAAATAAAATAATAGAGATAAATAATATAAATAATAATAATAAAAAACTAGATTTGTTCTATTTGAGAAGCCGTTTCACTCGGATATATGTCACAATAGGGAAGAAAAGATGATCACTACTTGTTTCATTCCAACTTTAAGCTGACAAAGGGTATGCAAAGGGTGTGAGCTCCTTTATGAAATCAAAGGATACTACTAGCATATTCAGTGGTTAAATTATGCGTAATGCATATCAGTGACTGAGAGATGAGAGACAGATGTGAGAGTTGCATATTTTGAGTTTTAATGTTTGGACTGAATCATTGGGCTAATTTTGCTACTCAGATCTGGCAACACTGATAGGCAATGTACAGTTCAGTGCAGGGGACCCCCCCCCCCCCGCCCCAATTTTTTTTTTTTAAATGTTCATATTTTTATAAATTAAAAAAGTCTTACCTGACATGAATCTTTCCCTCCCTGAGTTAATCCAGCACAAATCATATTGCTTGTGATGCCACCATAATCATTATTACAGTCACTGTTGCTCACAATTGGTATCATCACCTCCTGCAGTAGGTCAGGAATCTGGTTGCCTGTGACAGATCAGAGGACCATTTTAATGGCCAGTTGCTAAGCTTTACAGTATTTGCAAGTAAATATTTACTCACTCCCTTCTTGTAACACGCCCCATCCAGTGACCCAGCTCTCTGTACCTGCAGCAAATACACTACCAGCAGCAGCCAGACAGACTGGCTGAATATATTCAGAGAACGTCACAGAAGAGGAGAGCTGGAGCAGTGCTAAATCGTTGTCATTGCTTGGATTGTTATAGTTAGGATGGGTAATGACTTGACTCGCTGTCCTGGATTGCTCATAAGGGTTTGAGCCCGATTGGTTCAGACGTCCTAGGTAGATACTAATGGTACCCAAGGAGGAGCTGTGAATAGGCAAACTCAGTTTTAATCCCACTGTGATAAATGTATAATTGTGTCTTGAGTTGTATTGTATTTAAGCTTCAATTTCATACCCTTGGAAGCAGTGAGCTGCAGACAAAACCCAGTCTTTATTGATTAGACTCCCGCCACAGAAATGGCCTCCATAGAGGGCACTTTGAAGGCTGACTTGCCACGGCCAAGACCCTGCCGCTGCAGCCTGTCCTCCAACAATCTTGGTGTTGAGGGGAGCTTGACCACACACTGATTATAGGAAAGAAAGTGAGGGAATTCAAACTTTCTTACTAAAATGCCCAAAAGCATACAAAATATGTGGAACAAGGTTGTTATGGTCATTAAGAAAAAGACAACTTACCATTTAACTGGCAGAGAGAACCTATGAGGGAGACAGAAACCAGATATTTAGATAAACACTTACAAAGCTGATGAACTGGTTTGTGTTACCCACAACCTCACTGTTTCACCTTTTACATAAATGTGTTGGCACATACTATTGGCATTAATCAAGATAATACTTTCACATGAATTATAGCCATGTTGTTAAAATCAGTGTTGGGTGTAACGCATTACATGTAATCAGATTACTTTTTTCAAGTAGTAAAGTAACACATTATTTTAAAATTTACAACAAAATATCTGAGTTACTTTTTCAAATAAGTAACACAGTTTACTTTGTTTTCCCATTTGCTGACTGACACATCTCCTGTCCCCATGTTGAGAGAAATCGTGAGTAAGGGGCAGAGGTGTTGTGTGTGCTGTGTAAACATGATGGTTATTGTAGATGGTTATTGGAGCTCTTCCTGCAATAATTAAATATGTGAAATAACACAAATATATGTGTGGCGAGCACGACGAGGTCGAGGGCCGTGGGAGGACGGCGCGAGGCCGGTGGCGTGATTGATAATGAGCGACACGTGCGCGACGCACCGGTCTCGTATCTCTCACGGCCCTCGACCTCGTCGTGCTCACCACAATATTAACCAATGTCATTGCTGATGACCTACGATGAACGAATTCAACCATATAATAAAAAACGACTTTAGACAAACATCACATTTGTGTTTTTTTTTTTTTTTGTTCTATTTTTATTTTGAGAGTTTTGAACTTCCTGCACTGAGCAGGCATGAATTGACATTTCCTTCAGCATTTTTCAGCTATTCATTTCACTTTTGGTGTGAAAGGGCCTTTACATTTGCCAAAAATAAAACTTTTTTTTTTTTGTTATAAAAAACAAACAAGCATGCCCAGCTCAGGTTAGAAAAAGTAACACATAGGCCTAAGTATGAAGTATGAATGGTGTGAATAGTGTATCCTGTTGAAGGGATAGTTTAACCACAACCAAACAGTTGATGGGCTCCATTGACTTCCATA
>NW_028295884.1:0-18823 GCF_964197995.2 Scardinius erythrophthalmus
GCGTTACTCCCAAAAAAGTAACTAATTACATTCCTTAGTTACTTTTTACGAAAAGTAATGTTACAATATTGCGTTACTCCCAAAAAAGTAACTAATAGCGTTACTTAGTTACTTTCTATGAAAGGTAATGCATTACAGTATTGTGTTACTCCCAAAAAAAGTAACTAATTGCGTTACTTGGTTACTTTCTATGAAAAGTAATGCATTGCAATATTGCATTACTCTGATCACAGGAATAAATTACACTTTACTATATATTCACATAGAAAACAGCTGATTTACATTGGAATAATATTTCACTGTTTTTCTGTCGTGGGGAGCAGAAGAGACTTTTTCAGAAATATTAAAAATCATACTTATTCTAAACCTTTGACCAGTAGTGTATATACAGTACATCATTTCCATTCAATAAATAACAGTGGTTTGTTAATTTGTTTATTATAACACTGTTTATTTAGATCACCGGAATTTGAACATGTAATTCATATTTTTATGATGAATTTTCATATTAAATGCACATCTATTTGAGATTGAAAGTTTGCGTAGTGCATAAACAGTTGTGATAATCCGCCAGTTGTAAATAAAGTGTTTCCTGGACAGTTTTAATGTGACTTTCATATAACACGCATAAGTTTAAATCCGTGACCTTATTGTGATGCGTTTGTGTCCGTCAGCGTCTGGCCAACACTAAAGCACACACCTCCAGGTTCGTCAGTGCTAATCTGCCCTGCAACAAGTTCAAGAACCGGCTGGTGAACATCATGCCGTACGAAACCACACGCGTGTGTCTGCAGCCAATCAGAGGCCTGGAAGGGTCCGACTACATCAACGCCAGCTTCATCGACGGATACAGGTAGACTTCCCTGCTCTGACTATCAGACGAGAGCAGAACCTGAACTGAGCTGATCTGAGTGTGTGTGTGTGTGTGTGTGCGTTCAGGCAGCAGAAGGCGTATATCGCCACGCAGGGGCCGCTGGCGGAGACAACGGAGGACTTCTGGAGGACCCTGTGGGAACACAACTCCACCATCGTGGTCATGCTGACCAAACTGCGTGAGATGGGACGGGTGAGATCTGAGAGCCAAACACATGCTCCTTCTGCTTTTAATTTAGTCCTGTGTCAGATTTAGTTTTATCATCTTTAGTCAGTGTTGGGGAAAATTACTTTTAAAAGTAATGCATTACAATATTGCGTTACTGCCAAAAAAGTAACTAATTGCGTTACTTAGTTACTTTTTATGAAAAGTAATGTGTTACATTCATTTTGCGTTACTTATTTTCACATTAGTCTAGAACTAAAATAACCATCATGTTTAAACAGCGCACACACACACACACACACACACACACACTCTCACACAAACACACACACAGAGCCGTCGCAATGGGGTAGGCAAGGTAGGCAGCTGCCTAGGGCCCCCAGCTGAAGGGGGCCCCCGATGGCCGCATGGTCGTTTAGGTTGTGTATCTGCCCTCGTCAAACAGTATCAACCACAACAAACCACCACAGTGAGACAGCGCTATCACTTTCCAGTACTGCTCCGTGAGAGGGCCCCCCCAAACTAGAGGGATTCCCCCTATGCAACGACAAACACCATGAGTGCCCTAATCACTGTAATGTTGAAGTGACATCCACCGTCGCGCAGCCCCCATCAGGTCCCCCACTAGCTGTCAGTGGAAGAGAAACTGTCGTTCTCACACTCAGCGCTACGCGGGCATTTAAATTTAAAAATGTCATCATGAAGCGCTCATACCCTTCAGGATTTTCCAAAAGACAGAGAAAGAAAGAAGAAGATGAAAAACGCCAAAGACACAGCGGCAAGTAAACCATATTATCTCCAAATACTACAACTGTCTGACGTATTTTCACATCTCTGCGAACATAAACCTTGACATCAGTGACCAAACACAACGTTAGATGTGAGCGTTGTTGAGGGTGAAAAAGTTCAACTAATAGTCATACACAACTTTGTTCTGTTTGCAGAATTTAAGCATAAAATACACACTAGACAACTTCTCGCCCCTTCATTGTTGTAGCTACAGCGTTCGAAAACTTCCTTTGAGCTAAATCCTCTTGATGCACGAGCCCAGATTACGATCGCATGAGATTTTTTTGCCATAAAGGCAAAAGCTAGAGAAGTGTTGTTACTTAAGGCCATTGCACACTGAGTCCGAAATTCGCATCCGAAATTTTCGCACATTAAAAAAAAAAAATTCGACCTCACGTTATGTCAATCACGCTTGCACACTGTCTACGAAACTTTCGTCCGTAATAAAAAAATTTGGATCGGGTTCGACTTTCTGCGTTTTTCGCATCCACATTCAGTATTTTTTTTTTTTTTTTTTTTTGCTTTATTAGGTGCTAAATTTCCAAATTTCTGTCTGTGCCAATTGATAATTCATGACTCTTAAAATGCACCAGAATACAAGAAATCCCATCTGAATTTTAAAAATTTTCCTGAGGAGGACTTGGGACCTCGCTTCACTCTTTTGCCTAGGGCCCCCAAATATCTTGAAACGGCCCTGCACACACACAGCGAACACAACACCTCCTCACTTTATTTCTTTCAACATTGGGGACAGGAGAGCTGTCAGTCAATAAATGTGAAAAAGTAACTAGCGTTACTTACTTGAAAAAGTAGCTTTGATATTTTGTTGTAAATTGAAAAAGTAATGCGTATTCAGTCAACAGATCGCATGAAAGCTCGAAGTGGCTTTTTAAAAACATTCTAGATTATTTTTCTGCAATTTTTTTGTTGAAGAAATTATTGAGAGATTTTGGTAAAGTGTTTTGTTTTAAACTATATTTTAGTCTCGTATTTTTTCATCACGATATTGCATGTTGATATTGTCGTGATGATGTCATCTCGTCTCAGTCATGGAGAAATAAAAGCTGGTCAAGGAAGATTTTTCATCCTAGTTTTCATGAGGAAATGAGCAGTTTCTGTACCGTGTGTGTGTGTGTGTGTGTGTGTGTGTGTCAACAGGAGAAGTGTCATCAGTACTGGCCGGCGGAGCGTTCGGCTCGCTATCAGTACTTCGTGGTGGATCCCATGGCAGAATACAACATGCCACAGTACATCCTGAGAGAGTTCAAAGTCACCGACGCCAGGGTGAGTACAGGCCGTCGTTTACCGCGGTACCATCTGATCTTACACGCAGATGATGTTCTGAAGCAGAACTGAACACTGAACCTAATTGTCTAGCAACTGCCTAGCAACACCCTTGCAACCACCCAGTACAACTGCCATGCAACCACATAGCAATACCATAGAAAACACCTGAGCTCCTACATAGCAACACCATAGCAACAACCAAGAACACCCTAGTAACTGCCCTGGAGCACCCTAGCAACACCCTAGCGACTGCCCTGGAGCACCCTAGCAATAACCTAGAACACTCTACCAACCACCCAGAACACCCTAGCAACTGCCCTAGAAGCACATGAGACGCATAAATCCTCATGAAGAGCAACTACATAACTATATCATAGCAACTGCCTAGCAACACCCTAGCAACCACCCATAACACCATAGTAACTGCCTTGCAACCATATAGCAATGCCATAGCAAACACCTGAGATCCTACATAGCAACACCCTAGCAACAACCCAGAACACCCTAGCAATGCCCTAGAAGCACATGAGATGCATGGATCCTCATGAAGGAGAGATTGAGAGTCACGTGTGTGTTTATATTCAGGACGTTGACCTCATGTGCCTCTGCAGTCAGAGTGTTTCTCACACCTGGAGATGTTCAGACTCGTTGTCTTTTTTCCCGTAGGACGGACAGTCCAGAACCGTCAGACAGTTCCAGTTCACCGATTGGCCAGAACAAGGTGTTCCAAAGTCAGGGGAGGGTTTCATTGATTTCATTGGACAGGTGCATAAAACCAAGGAGCAGTTTGGTCAGGATGGACCAATCACAGTCCACTGCAGGTGATGATGATACTCAGACACACACACACACACACACACACACACGAACATGAGCTGAATCCTGAGACTCTCTCTCTCTCTCTCTCAGTGCGGGCGTCGGGCGCACAGGTGTGTTCATCACTCTCAGTATCGTGCTGGAGCGCATGCGTTACGAGGGCGCCGTCGACATCTTCCAGACCGTCAAAATGCTGCGCACGCAACGGCCGGCGATGGTGCAGACTGAGGTACGGTAAACACACATCACCGTTTACCATCGAGCAGTGAGTCTGTGGAAGATCTCGTTTCTGTTGAACCTCCTGTAGAACATTCTGCTTACTCTTATTGGAAAACTTCTATTTATATAGCAAATATCAAACAATAAAATGTGCTTACAGAGACATACACGGCAATGCCCTAGCAACCACCCAGAACACCCTAGCAACTGTACCTAGCAACCCCCTTGCAACCACCCAGGACATCACCTTAGTAACTATCTAGCAACCATCGACAACACCCTAGCAACCTCCCAGAACACCCTAGCAACTGTACCTAGCCAACCCCCTTGCAACCTCCCAGGACATCACCATAGTAACTGTCTAGCACCCACATAGCAATGCCAAAGCAAACATCGATAACACCCTAGAAAATACACAGAACACCCTAGCAACTGTCTAAGAGCACGCTAGCAACACCCACCACATACTAGCTACTGGCTGTCAACCATGTCGCAATGCTCTATCAATCACTCAGAACACCACAGTAACTACCCAAAACACCCTAGCAACACCCACCACATCCTAACAACCACATGGCAACGCCCTAGCAACCACCCAGAGCACCCCAGTGCAGAGTTTTGCCACTGCAAGCACCACTCACTTTTATTGTTATCTTTTTAGTCTATCAAACAGAGAATATAATGCACTAGTGATGAACAGGGATAATCAGATGAACAACAAACTCTTATTCGAGGTTCGTCTCGTCTCCTGCAGTCATGTGATCAGATCTGTGATTGTGTGTGTGTGTGTGTGTGTGTTCGCAGGACGAGTACCAGTTCTGCTATCAGGCCGGCCTCGAGTACCTTGGAAGTTTTGATCACTATGCAACATAAGAGAAGAAGAAGGCCAAGAACACGTGAAGAACACCTTCCCCTCGACCCCAGCAAACCCTCGCAGAGGACCCACACTCCAGAGACGCAAACTATTACCTCAGTGTTCACTTATCGATATTAATGTTGTGGTCGGCTTTCTAGAAATATTAAACCGTGGATGAAGAGGAAAATATTACATGTACAAAAAAATCTATTTAAAGCGAAACAACAACAAGAAACTATGAAATCAAAAGCCTGGATTATTGCTGCACCCTTCAGTGGGAGTTTCTTCGAACTGTCTTTGCCAACGTCAGACGTGAGTTCGTTCGTTCGTTCGTGTGAATGACGGGATCGTTGCCATCGGGACGATTAAACGGGAGTTTAATTAACCAGATCTCCCACCGTCTGTGCCTAACGGAGCGAGGCGGATCAACTCCTGTGAATACTGTGTTTGTGTGTCTCTTCAAGACTTTCTGCTGCTTACGCGTGTTTGAGAGGCGAGCGAGTTTCAGTGCTAATCTCGTATCTGTATCATGTTCTTTTGCTCTTTCGGCTGTTGCGTAACGAGACGGAAGACGATTGCTCATCCCAGACAACGGAAATGATTCGACTCGCACGTTCTAGGAGGAATCGCGGATCGTTCCCCGGTGTTTCCACCGCTAGGAACATCTGATCAAATCTAGAACACACTCGCGAAACTCTTCCCGTCATGTTTAGTTTAGCCAAGGCGTGATGTTTAGGAGTAGCGCGGGAAACCAGCCGGTTCGAGACGTGAAGTGAGCCTTATTATCGTTGTTGTCAAATATTTAATCGACCTGATTTTTTTTATTTCATTTTGTTGATGATATGCTTGAATTTCTAAGGATCTTATTTATTTACCTGATTTTTATGGCACTATGATTTGTGAGCTGTGGTGTAGTTGGCCAGCTAATGTGACTGTACATGGCTCAGATGTACAGTGTTGTGCTTCGTAAACCCTCTCAGATATTTTATATATTTCCTGTGCACTGATTGTTCTAGAGAAGCCAACGGTCCTCAGAGCCCAAACCTCAGCCAATCGCTGGAGTTCTGAGACGTCACAGGGTTCTCATCGGCATTATCAGTCAAACGAAGCGAGATCAAGCACACGCGGGGTTAAACAGCATCAGATCAGCGTCAGGATTTGCATACCGTGGTAAACTGCACTAAACCAGCAGGGTAAAACCATGTTAACATGACTGACTGAAATGTGATATTTAAAGTGTGGTCACGTGTGAATTTTCAAGGGTGAAATACACTCATTTCAATAGGAATGAATTTAGCGAAAGATTTTCCCACGTCCGTTTTCGCAAATAGTTGAATGTCGCTACATTAGACCTTTTTCCACAAAATTGTGGAAATGTGCAGAAACTGCTGAAATGACTTTGTAGAAGATGTTCTTCTTTAGTTTTTTGTCTTGTTTTCCAGGACAAACATTCTTAAATCAAGAATGATACAAGAAAATGACTGAAGAAAATGAAAAATGTGTCAGAATGAAGTGAGTTTGTGTTTAAAACAAGAACTAATATCTGCCGATGGAGTCAGAAATAATCTTGTTTTCTCTTTAAATTGTTCGTTTTAAACACAAACTCACTTCATTTTGACACATTTTTGACTAAATATCTTCAGTCATTTTGCTTCTTCTCCAGTAAATGAATCTTGATTTAAGAATATTTCTATATTTGTGTTTGAAAGCAGGACAGAAACACTGAGGAAGAACATCATTTTTTCACTAAACTATTGACAAAACATAATTCCCTAACAAACTTTGGCTTAGTGACCACACCTTTACACACAACTGAAGTTTCTGTCCATCCTGCCGTTATAAACTGACGCTCCTGTTCATCGGCCGAAGTGAATGTGGTTATCAATGTGAATCTAATATCAAATATTGGCAGATATGAGCGTCTCAGTGATCATGTTGTGTCAGTTTCAGCATCGGCTAGACACTGATCTTCCTCAGCACAGAGTTAAAGCACATTCACCACTGACGTTTCTTATTCAAATACTCTCTTATTAAGAAGCTCTTTTGAAGACGAAAGCACAGGAATAATCCCACAATCATGTCAAAGCAACACTTGATCAGACAAGGGAATGAAAGAACGAGGGAATGAGGGAACAAGGGAATGAGGAATGAAGGAACGAGGGAATGAAGGTATGAGGAAACAAGGGAATGAGGGAATGAAGGAATGAGGGAACGAGGGCCGAGTGCTGATGACTATGTAGTGCTTCACTTTTCTCTGCTTACTGATTTCAGATCATATGTGTAGATAATATGTCGACTTTGTATTAAAACAGAACGACTGGATATACTGACGTGAAGAAGTGTGTGTGTGTCTTATTTCATCAGTGATTTGTGATGAAATGCTGATTTATGTTAATCACTCAGTTTAATTCATTTTAATACATCATTGGGATTAAACTGAGTGAATCATGATCACGAGATAGATCACATTTCATCATTAGCCAGTTCTTCTTCTACTACACACACACTCTCTCTCTATATATATACTTTATTTGATTCCACATTACAAGTCAAATTTCATAAGGTATACAATTTTTTGAATAATCCAACAGATTAAAACAATTCAGCACATTGTCATGGATTATACAGTTGTAAGCGTTCAGACACATGGTTCATACAGTTGTAAGCGTTCAGACACACACACACACTGTCACGGGTGGATGCAGGACGACAGAACAAGATGAAGGTTTGATGATGATGATCAAGAATACAAGCCAGCAGAACAGCAGCAACACACACTATTTACAGCGGTGATCGGACAGAGAATGGATGTGCAAACACGAATGAGGATGATGAATGAAACACAGCTGAACCTAATGAACTCAATGATGGTCACCATGGTAACAAAGGAGTGGCGGGAAACCGAACAAAGAAAAACATTTAACAAACGAAAACCAACTGTGACACTCTCACATACTCACACACGCTCTCTCTTTGACATTGCTGTGAAAACCCTCTTTTATTTGTTCTAAAGAGTCACGAGTCTCTCGACTGATCACGAGAAAGGGTTTGAAAAGATCAGAGAAATATGCAAAAAAAAGAGAAGACTTTTTCAGAGCAAATGCTTTACACAAATATGGAGATGCATGTCGAGATCATCAGCTGAAAAGCATGTATGAACTCTCGTTATTCTGATTGTGAGCGTCATCACACACACGTGTGTCGCAGGTGTCCTCATAGTGTGTGTGTGTGTGTGTGTGTGTGTGTGTAATGTGTGTGTAACTCATCTTAAACCTGCTCTTGCTGGTTCTGCTGCAATGAACGATCCGGTCCAGGCGTTCACTGAAATCTCCAGATCTTCACGGATTCCTGTCCGAGATAAAGACAGTGTGAGAGTTCATGTTGTTGAACTCGATGTGCCACGAAAGCGGCGCTAACCAATATGATAATAAATTAATCATGCGAACTAGAAGAAAAGATTCTATATATAACTCTAGGGTTCTTGACTCAGTTTCAAAGAATGCTTAAAAATGTTCTATGCATAATAGTTCCTGTTCTATTATAATAGTTCCTGTTTAACAGGTTATTTAATTTTAATGAGATAATAACCGCCTTCCCATGTCTCAGAAACCTGTTGTTTTCCCTTTGAATTAAGATTATTATTCTGACTCCACTGGCAGATATTTGATCTTGTTTAAACCCTAAACCTCATTTTGACTTTTTTTTTCTTCTTAATATCTTCAGTAATGTTGCTTCTTCTCCAGTAAATGAATCTTGATGTAAGAATGTTTAGATGTTTGTGCTGGAGAATGAGACAGAAACACTGAGGAAGAACATCATGTATTAGTGTTGAAGTGTGTGTGTGTGTGTGTGTGTGTGTGTGTGTGTGTGTGTGTGAGTGTGTGTGTGTGTATGTTTGTTTGTTTGTTTGTTTGTGTGTGTGTGTATGTATATGTGTGTGTGTGTGTGTGTGTGTGTGTGTGTGTGTGTGTGTGTGTGTGTGTGTGTGTGTGAGCTCAGCTCAGCTCTATATTTCTTCAAAACCTAACGAAACTTATCAATTCACAAAATTAACGGAATGCATAGCGGATATAAAAAATTGGATGACTTGTAATTTCCTACTTCTAAATTCTGAAAAAACAGAGTTTCTAATTATTGGACAAAAAACTTCCTCACGTAATAATCTAGAATACTGTCTAACACTTGATGGCTGCTCTGTTAAGTCTTCGTCGTCGGTTAGGAACCTGGGTGTGTGTGTGTGTGTGTGTGTGTGTGTGTGTGTGTGTGTGTGTGTGTGTGTGCTCTTTGATACCAATCTTTCATTTGAAAGTCACGTGTCTAGTATCTGTAAAACTGCATTTTTCCATCTTAAAAATATATCTAATTTACGTCATATGCTCTCATTGACAAATGCGGAACAATTAGTTCATGCGTTCATGAGCTCAAGGCTAGATTATTGTAATGCTCTACTGGGTGGTTGCCCTGCACGCTTAATAAACAAACTACAGCTGGTCCAAAACGCAGCAGCTCGAGTTCTTACCAGAACCAGGAAGTATGACCATATTAGCCCGGTTCTGTCAACACTGCACTGGCTCCCTATTAAACATCGCATACATTTTAAAATATTGCTGATTACTTACAAAGCACTGAATGGTTTAGCTCCGCAGTACTTGAGCGAGCTCTTAACGCATTATAGTCCGTCACGTCTATTACGATCTCAAAATTCCGGCCAGTTGATTATACCTAGAATATCAAAATCGACTGCTGGCGGTAGATCCTTTTCCTATTTAGCACCAAAACTCTGGAACAGTCTTCCTACCATTGTCCGGGAAGCAGACACACTCTGTCAGTTCAAAGCCAGATTAAAGACACATCTCTTTGACCTAGCTTTCACATAATACATTATAGACTTCTATAATTTAATGTTATGCTGCATAGATTAGGTCAGCCGAAACCGGGAACACTTCCTAAAAATCCTGATGTACTCGTTACATCATGAGAAGAATGGCATCTACGCTAATTTTAGTGTCTGTGTTTATCCCAAGGTTTTTCCTGCAGCCTGCCGGATCCAGGCCGTATCCAGATCTGACGAAGGACCTTCGCCTGGACCGATGACAACGCAGTGCTGAAGTGCCAACTAGTCTCTCCCTATGGAGGATCCCACTACCACTCTACAGATAAGGCGTTGTCGGGAAAATTCGTCTTGCGGTCCTACCCCAAAGCAACAAATAAAATAAAATTCCTTATCAAAATTTATAAGGAAAGACAAGTATTTTGTTTAGGCTTGGCTTGTAGGGAATTCCAAACCTGCGTATATTCTTACGCACATAACTATAGAACCCATTCTAAATGCGCATGTGACCGCCATCAGCATTTCTCACAGGTTCGCGTTTAAAGTCTGTGTAGAGAGAATGGTGTCGTCTTAGCGGCCCCTAATTTAATAACAAATGATCATTGCGACGGAACCAAATCAATTAAAACTAACTTTAGATGGAAATAACTTAACTCTGCTGTAAAGCCGAAACAATCTCTGTTACCTTAAATTATACGCTTATCTCTGTAAAGCTGCTTTGAGACAATCTACATTGTTAAAAGCGCTATATAAATGAAGATGACTTGACTTGACTTGACTTGACTTGTGTGTGTGTGTGTGTGTGTGTGTGTGTGTGTGTGTGTGTGTGTGTGTGTGTGTGTGTGAGTGTGTGTGCGCGCGCGTGAGTGTGTGTATGTGTGAGTGTGTGAGTGTGTGTGTGTATGGACATGTTTTTCTACACCGGTGGGGACTTAATCCTGAATGCACACAGACTCATGGGGACTCGTGTCACCGTGGGGACCTAAATTGAGGTCCCCATGGGTACAAAAGCTTATAAATCATACAGAATTAGTTTTTTTGAAAATGTAAAAATGCAGAATGTCTCCTGTGATGGGTAGGTTTAGGGATAGGGTTAGTGTAAGGGGATAGAATATACAGTTTGTACAGTATAAAAACCATTACGTCTATGGAGAGTCCTCACAAAGATAGTGCACCAGACATGTGTGTGTGTGTGTGTGTGTGGATATTTTGGGGATATTTTATTTTATCAATCAATAAATTCCACTTGAAACAAACCTTGTTGTATTATTTTAATTTAATACTGTGAAGCTGCTTTGATACAATCTGTATTGTGAAAAGCGCTATACAAATATACTTATATATACAAATATACAAATATACCAGACGTGTGTGTGTGTGTGTGTGTGTGTGTGTGTGTGTGTGTGTGTGTGTGTGTGTGTGTGTGTGTGAGGGCTGATATCTACAGAACAGATTAGCTCGTGGCCAACCGGATCGTTCACTCTAAAGTGACAGTCATACTTTACTCACCCTGGTGTTGTTCTAATGTGTGTGTGTGTATGTGTGTGTGTGTGTGTGTGTGTGTGTGTGTGTGTGTGTGTGTGTGTGTGTGTGTGCTAGTTGTGCTCATTGGAACATGAAGTCATTTTGACATATGTAGGGAACATCCTGTTTGTGTCTGTGTAACTTCCTGTCTCCTAACGTATACCTGTGTCTGAGTGGTATGCGGTTGTGTCCCTGATATCCCACAATCCTGTGCGTGTGGCTGCTGCAAAAATGATAATAATATTATTGTCACCTGATGGACCAGCTGAAAGAAAGAAAATATAAAATGGATGAATTGATAAGTGTGTTCCTCATGTATTCCTGTCGAGTCTCATGCACTTCCTCGCTCTTCTTCTGCAGTGACGGTGAACTCCTGAGAGATCAGCGTTTCATCATCGTCTCTCGTGTGTGTGATAGCATCTGCTTCATCCAGACTTGATGAGTTTGTGTTTGTGCGACACCTGATCCGTGCAGATGCGCCCCGTCATGTGCTTTAGAAGAACACTCTGATCCAGTGGGTGTGGCCGCCGTGGGCTGATG
Organism: Scardinius erythrophthalmus; assembly: GCF_964197995.2. Taxonomy (NCBI): domain Eukaryota; kingdom Metazoa; phylum Chordata; class Actinopteri; order Cypriniformes; family Leuciscidae; genus Scardinius; species Scardinius erythrophthalmus. The sequence continues at coordinate 11,902 of NW_028295884.1, forward strand.
GGCGTGGCCTCGTTGGCTATGGGCGGGGCCTCCGTGGGCTGTGGGCGGGGCAGACCAACCCACACGGGTGTCTTCTGACTCAGTGCTGCTCAATCAGACTGTGTTTTATATGAAGCTTCTGGTTAACATCACTTTTAATGATCAAGAAACACTGACATGTAACAAAAAAAGTTTCAGTCAAAAACTGCCTGAGATGCCAAGATTTCCCATGTTTCAGACACGCTTTCCCTTCACCTCTGCACAGAAAACACATTATCAAAATGATTCCAGTTCACATGGATCCGCCGAAACGACTAATAGTTCTGTATTACGCTGCCAGAGAAGTCATTTGAAACCTTGCACTTGGATCCTGTTTCAGAGTGTGTGTTCTCGAGCCTCAAACACTGATGTGTGTGAATGAACGGCCAGAACACATTACAAGTTTCTGGTTTCTGTGAGAGCGGTGTGTGTTAGCGGCCCCTAAGTTAATAACTAATGATCTTTACAACGGAAGTGAATCAATCAAACTAACTTTATCTGGACAATAACTTTATTCTAGATCTGCTGTAAAGCCTAAACACTCTCTGTTACTGTAATCTCCTGTTATCACTGTAAAGCTGCTGTGAAACATCTATATTGTTATAGTGCTGTATAAATGAAGGAGACTTGACGGTTGGAAGGGTGTGGCTGAGTCTTGAAGTGGGTGTGGCTCTGTCAGGTGGGCGTGGTTCTGTGTCCGGCGGGCGTGGCTCTGTCCAGTGGGCGTGGTCACAGCTTCTACCCTCTGCAGTGAGATCTGACTGATGGAGCAGTGCACAGATCTGCAGACGCTCAATGGAAACACGTCTGAATCTCACGCATGATGGGAAGTAAAAAAAAAGCAAACAGGAAATTTTCTCTGGACAGCTTAGGGTAAGTGTTTGAGTTTGAGTTTATACAGGGACTCTTAAAGAGGGTAAAGATTCTAGTCTTCTGGATTGTTCCTCTTACAACATAACACAAAACCTTTTTCCTGGTTATATGAATGTTAAGGAAACATTCCATTTGATTTGATTTGAATTTTGCAAACATTATGGGAATTTTACTATTGAATGTTCTCTGAACAAGTGGTAACATTTAAAAAAAAATGTTACCTTTAAAAAACATAAAGAAAGAAAAAACAAACAAACCTCTAACTGAAATGTTTCAGGAATAAAATGTAAATTGCTAATTGCTAATATTTTGAGATCATTATTAAAGACCAGATAACTTTAAACAAATATTCTATTATCATTAGTGGAAGAAAGTTTGTTCATAACTTTGAGAGAACCTGTTCTGTCTGTTATCTTTACAAAACAGTTTGGTAACGCTTTAGATATGCAGATATTCACAGTGTACCCTTTCGTAATAATAGTGTACCAATACAGTGTGTGTGTAGGTATAGGGAACAATATACACTATACACAATTTTGAAACTATGGGTTACCTATTCTAATATTATGTGGTATGTAAAACCTACTATGCTAAACAGCAATTGTTCGGGAGAAATGTGTTGTACTTGATCAACAGTTCTGTCGTGACAACTCAAAGTGTTTGTTTGGTAATGAATATGACTGTCAATGTGTTTGGTCTTGGTGAATTGATCTGCTAAACTGCTGTTATTGCTGTTGCTGATTATAGATTCTGCTGCTGTTGTTGATTATTAATAATAATAATAATTCATTGCATTTGAATAGCGCTGTTCTCTGCTAGCGAGCTCATTAGCTACTGATACAGTGGGAACCAATCCGCGGAGAGTGACAGACTGGGTTAGATACCGATCAGCGACAGTTTCATGACACAACTTTGCATTTCTTTCAAATTATAATATTATGTCACTGTTTTTAACTGTATTTTTATCAAATAGCCTAAATGCAGCCTTGGTGAGCAGAAGAGACTTCCACAAACATAAAAAATGTTAGGCTTATTCCAAAGGCATGTGTTTAAGGATCGCTATTGCAGTAACTGAAAGTGTTTTACACGATAGAAGAACGGGTGCTTATACAAACTCTAACCAGTCTGAGTGCATTTTTACCACAGTGAAATCATTACCGCAGTAAAAGACGAGCCCTCCGGCTACACTTCACCTTCACACGCCGCATTAGCCGAACTCGAGTCGCCGGCAGCGGGTCAGCTCTGGAACACACACCTGTGGCGTTTGGGTCAAAGTTGCTGATCTGAGGAGCAACACCATTTTGTTTCCCATGAATAGGTTTCCATTTGGTGTTTATTATTATTATAGGGCCAGAGCACCGGAAGTGCCTATTATTATTATTATTATTATTATTATCATTAAGAACCCAGAACAAGCTTATCATCTAATGTTGAGCTTCTTCTGAGGTTGATGTTCAACTTGTTCTGAATGTAAAGCTTCTTCACTGATCTGAAGTTTTAGTAGCCTAGTGACAATTAAACAAACATAAAGATTAAAACTAATGATCTTCATAGCTATTTCTTATTAATGTACCCCATGTAGCCTATTTTCACCATCTAACAGATTTTTATGATTTTGTAAATAATTGTAAATATTAATATTCAGATAATTGATTAAAAGTAAAAACACAGTTGTGTTAGTGTTGTTTGCTTGAGTGAACGCAGACGTGTTGATCGAGTTTCCATAGAGGCTCATTAGACTGGATCCGCGCAGAAACCAGTCCGACCAGTGTCTTCAGCCTAATCTTCACCGTGACTGTAGAGAAGAGTGACTGAGCTTCAGTGTCGCGCTGAGGATGTTGTGTGTGTGAGTTTAGACAGTCTCGTTAGAAACTGTGCTTCTAGTTAAAGCTGTCCTTCTCCGGCTCAGACTTGTTTCCTTCCACTCAATAAGTTTGTTTGATCGTCGCCTGTGTTTCATCTCTGATGGTAATTATATGAATTCTGATTAACTTTGGCTTCTGAAATACAGCTGTGCTCTTGCTCATCTGGCAAGCTTTGCTTTGTAAAATCAGATGGAAACATGAATTTATTATTATTATTATTATTATTATTTTATTTTTTTCATATTTCAGAAACAATAACAAACTATACTATTTGTGTGCCATTAGTAATATTAATAGTATAATGACTGAACTAAAATAATCTGGTGCAAATGTATAAAGTTCATTCTGTTGAAAGCATCCAGACATCGTCAGCATTTCACTTTCATTTTGATTGTGTGACAGACATGAACTCTCCTCAGCAGTGTGTGTGTGTGTGTGTGTGTGTGTGTGTGTGTGTGTGTGTGTGTGTGTGTGTGTGTTCATGTTTTTCTATCCCGGTGGGGACTTCAACCTGAATACACACAACACAAGCCGTTTCTCAATACCAAGTACGCAAAGTTCGGACTGACAAGTTCGACTCAGGAGAACGAACTCCCGAGGACGGGAGGACGCGAGTCCGGTAATTCTGCAAACGGAACAGCGGTGTAGGCTACTTGATAGCGTCACTCAGCTCGCTCTACTCCGGTTATCTCTTTATAGGCTACAAATAAAACAAAATATGTTATAAACCACCATTTTGCCTCTTTTCATTTTCATTTAAAAAAGATCTTTAACATAATGGCCACAGAAATGAGGTTCAGGCAACACAATTGATTATCTTCACTGCATATTTACAACAACACGAAATATAAAGCACAACCCTGACTCTTTTTGTTTTCATTTTAAAAATATGATGAATAAAAAACATTATAATATTGATCATTAAAACGAACATTTAGCAAAAAGAGACAGGGTTGTGTCATATATGTATATACAGTGAAGATAATGTAGGCAACATAGGCTATTATAATAAAATATTTTGTTTTAAATAGCCTATATAAAATAAAATGACATAACCTTTTTTGCTAAATGTCAGTTTTAATGATCAATAATAGTAGCCATTCTAAAAGTATAAGTAGCCTAAAAGGTATAAGAAGCTATACAATAATAAAACCAACGATTCAGTCAAACAGAAGTCAGCTCTAGGCTACATAGTTAAATAGACTAACGTTAAATAAAGCTATAACTTCACTTTGCCCTCAGCTAAAACGTTTTGCCAGGGAACAAATAATAATGAGATACATAAAATAAATATATCGCCTGTTGGATATACACAAGACGATTTAAATCTCATGTTATACCCAGACTGTAAAAGGTTATACCAGTAGACTAGAGACATCCGAGCCAACGGCAAGTCAGCAGCAGAAGCCGAGGAAAGGCTGTTCTCGGCGGGGTACGAGCGTCGAGCGTCCGATTGCCTGGTTCTCACAACTCCGAAAACGTCAGATCAAGTTTTCAAATAGGCGCTATCTTTATAAATAAACCAAAGATTTGAGCTTTAAACAACTACATTCTCGCCTGAAATACTCTTAAAACTACATTTCGTGACACATTTATATAGGCATGTGCCGGTATCAACTTTTCATGCTGCGATTAATTGATTGAGCTTTTACCACGGTATACGGTATTATCACGATATTTTAATTGCTCAAGAGAAATGGATGGATTGGTGGGGGGGATGTAGAAAAAAAAACTACTTGCATTACAATAGTGATTGTCAAAACATTTGGTAACTAAATAGAATTTTACACAATTTTCACGCTTTCAATTCTTGGGATTTGATTTCAATCTTGATTCAGTATGACTTTTTGGATAATTATTAGGTAGGCTACAGTAGATAGACGTTAATTTTTCTCAAGAAAAAATATATCTCACATAATGCTGTAAACATACAGAGAGCCCTGTCTGCTGGTATTATTAAAGGTTAAAAATTAACTAATTAAATTAAATATAATTTGGTTTTCATTATAATAACAATTATGACACAAGTAAAAATATAATACAAATGTAATAGGCCTATAGTGCACATATTTAGCAAAATACTCCTCTCTATAGCTATTTTTTTCTAGTCAACAAACGTGCTGGCCATTAAATGGCTTTCCTGAGGTAAATGTAACGTTCTGTGACATAATTGTTCACCTGCAGTTTTATTGACCTCTTTCCGTGGCTGAAAAACACTGAATGATCGATATCATGTATGAGGCATATACCTTTCGGTAAATTGTAGCCTACTGTATCTTTAAATAAAAAGTAACAGATGATCGGTTTACTTGAACTGAGGTGCTACAGTGATCTGTCAAGTCACATTTACAAGCACCAAAACAGTATTTATTGTCTGAATTTCGTAATAAAATGGACAGAACATGAGAGCTGAGAATTGTTTTCATACCATAATAACCTGCTCTGTCTAGTCTGTCGGTGTCAGTGTCCTCTTTGCTCCGCGATTTTTCTCTGCGTGAGAAACTGCATGTGGCGCGAGAGCGTTTGAAAAGTGTAAATTGCGTGAGTCTCACGCTGAATGCGTATTGACAGCTCTGCTTTTAGAAGGGGGATAAATCGTCGGCAGCGTTCCTCCTTCCGCCATGCTTCTTCTCCATGTGAGGATTGTTTACATTAGACTAGAGTGCGCACTGCGCCGCATGCACACATGTGGGGATTGTTTACATCAGAGTGCGCACGTGTTTCGCGCAGCATACGCAGTTTTTGTTTTTGCGGTTGATGGAAAATAAGCTAATACGCGTTCTATAAATATAAATTCTGGTCTATTATTTTTCACGGTATTTTGAAGTGCCCACGATAACAATATCGTGCATATTCATTACCGCGATTTATCGCATTACCGAATACCGGCACATGCCTACATTTATAGCAGTATTATTAAATTACGCGGGGTTTCTCATCTGCTATTGACGCTTGCTGGTTGGTGGTGTGAGATGCATTCTGGGATACCTGGCTTGTCAAGTCCGCACAAGTCACCTCTTGATGCATCCTCGGTAAAAGGGGCGGATCAAGAACACATCCGGGGATTCGAACTGGACTTGGATGTGAACTTTGAATTGTCACAGTACTAGGGCAGCGACTGATGACGTTTCACAAGTCCACAAGAACACAAGTACAGACCGCATATTGAGAAACGGCTACAGACTCATGGGGACTCGTGTCACAGTAATCGAGGTCCCCATGGGTACACAAGCTTATAAATCATACAGAATGAGTTTTTTTTTGAAATGTAAAAATGCAGAAAGTTTTCTGTGATGGGTAGGTTTAGGTGTAGTGTGTGTGTGTGTGTGTGTGTGTGTGTGTGTGTGTGTGTGTGTGTGATGGGTAGGTTTAGGTGTAGGGTTAGTGTGTGTGTGTGTGTGTGTGTGTGTGTGTGTGTGTGTGAGTGTGTGTGTGTGTGTGTGTGTGTGTGTGTGTGTGTGATGGGTAGGTTTAGGTGTAGGGTTAGTGTGTGTGTGTGTGTGTGTGTGTGTGTGTGTGTGTGTGTGTGTGTGTGTGTGTGTGATGGGTAGGTTTAGGGGTAGGGTTAGTGTGTGTGTGTGTGTGTGTGTGTGTGTGTGTGTGTGTGTGTGTGTGTGTGTGTGTGTGTGTGTGTGTGTGTGTGTGTGTGATGGGTAGGTTTAGGGGTAGGGTTAGTGTAAGGAGACAGAATATACAGTTTGTACAGTATAAAAACCATTAAGCCTATGGAGAGTCCCCACAAAGATAGTAAACCAGACATGTGTGTGTGTGTGTGTGTGCTTCAGATATCAGCTGGAGAACAGTGGAGTCACGAAGCACAAGAACATGTTGTTGAGAAGATCTTCAGAGATCAGAAACTTGCAGAGTCCAGACGACACGCATCCGGAGATCCTGGAGCACAACAGCAGCGTCACACGCAGGTGAACACACACACACACACACACACACACACACACACACACACACACACACACACACACACACACACACACACACACACACACACACAACACACACACACACACACACACACACACACACACACACACACACTCACACACACACTCACACACAAACAAACAAACACACACACACACACACACACACACACACACACACACACTCACACACAAACAAACAAACACACACACACACACACACACACA
>NW_028295883.1:0-15000 GCF_964197995.2 Scardinius erythrophthalmus
AGCACTAATCATTCACTGCATGTCTTTAGTAAATCCTGACAGTAGTTTCTTTTTTTATATATATCCTGGAAATATTGTCAAGTCATATTCATTCATTTTAGTCAGTTTTAATTTTTGCATTAATTTTAGTGGACGAAAATAACATTTACACTTGTGCAGCTGTGTCATTGTGTGCAGGTTGTTATATTGTTAATGTTGTGCATTTGTCTGATTAATCTAAAATCAGTTGATATTTGACTGGTTTTGTCCGTCCTTCTGTTAGACTGTCTCACACATGAATTATGTTGAATATCTGTCAGCTGTTAAATTTAAATACACAATTAGATAATACCAGTTTAGCTCAACCAATCACCAAGCAATGCTTCATTTTGTTCAGTCTGTGTGTAAAAAGAGCATTAGCAATTAAAGAAAACACACTTCAGCAAAACATGATCAGCTCAAAGTGTCTGGATAATATTTGGACCCAAATTTGTATACATTTTACTGGTAGTCGCTGTATGAAGAAGTATTGGGTATAATATGTCACAGTTTACTTTATTTTGCTATCCTCACTTACATAAATTATATATAGTGTCCACGATGCATATAGTGTCCTGTAACTATAGTGTCCTGCACCTACTAGTAAAAAAAAAAAAAAAAAAAATTATATCTGGTATCTGAATAATTTTTGGTTTGACTGTCTATGAGTTAAATAACCTGCGATCAGGTGCTTGATCTGCTTTGTGTTTTACCTGAGAGAGCCGGTAGTTTGTTCCCTCCGCTCCGCCCAGGTGGGGTTGGCCGGCGGATTTGCTTCAGTTTGTCAATCTTCAGATTCTCCAACCTCTTCAAGGCCTGAACGGACATGCACATCGACCCCACGCCAGCGCTGGACTCGGACACACCGGCGTTCCCGTTCTCCTCTTGTGTGGTCAGGTCCTCAAGACTGCCCGCCGCGTTCAGGTTCATCTCCACACCGCTGTCGTTGTTGTTGGCGCTCCCTAGTGGAGAACGTTCGCTACTACAGGACGACTGGCCACCGGGGCTTGGCTGAGATTTCTAGAGGACGAGAGAAATTATTCAGGATGTAACTGTAGTTATTATGCAAAAAAACCTTGCATTGCGATATTTTGTTTTTCTGCGATATATATTGTGATATAAAAACAATTTGAACAACCAGATGATTAATAGCTCTATTTGAAAATAATTCTAGGATAATTGGGGTGAATCCGCATGGTAAATAATAAACAAATTATTAGTGTAGATAAATACAATATAAATAAAAAAATACAATTGAAATAAGCAGTGCTTTAAGTTTTACAGGTAAATCAACTACGATCCCTATACTTGACATCGCACATCGCGATATCGGTGCTAAACCGATATATATGTGACCCTGGACCACAAAACCAGTCACATAAGTCAATTTTTGGAAATTGAGATTTATACATCATCTGAAAGCTGAATAAATAATCTTTCCATTGATGTGTGGTTTGTTAGGATTTGACCATATACAACTATTGTAAATCTGAGGGTGCAAAAAAATCGAAACATTGAGAAAATCTCCTTTAAAGTTGTGCATTTATGTTGGCGATTGTGCTGCATTCACTCACAGAAATAAATGTTTTATATATTTACGGTAGAAAATTTACAAAATATCTTCATGGAACATGATCTTTACTTAATATCCTAATGATTTTTGGCATAAAAGAAAAATCTATAATTTTGACCCATACAATGTTTTGTTGGCTATTATAAACCCGTGCGACTCGTGACTGGTTCTGTGATCCAGAGTCACATATCGTGCAATCCTTCTATCCATTAGAATGAGCATTGGGATCAAGCCTTACCAGTGTGGATTCTGGAGCGAGTAATTTGCAGTCCTCTCGGCTTCTCTCCTCTTTTTCTATCAGAAGCTCTGAGTTCTGTCCTGCCGGGGTCAGACCCGGAGCGCGCGGACCCGTGTCTCCACGGTGCTTTTTAGTGATGTGAGCCTCCGGCCCGTGAACCGTCTTCACGTGCTTCCTCAGAGAGCTCGGGTCCGTGTAGCGCTTCGTACAGCCGGGAATCTTACAAACGTACGGTTTCTGAAGGCCAGAGAGAAGAGAGCATGACATGTGATCTACAGCTGGAGCCAAACCTTTAGAAACCAACACACTGTGATAGTTTACACTATAGTTTATTGCTCTTAGTATTTCTCCTCCTGTTTGGCATCATTTAAGAAAGAATGCCAGGTTAGACTGTATTAAATGAAGTGACGCATGTTTCTCCTGCTGTGATTTTTATATCATGAAAAGTGTAACACAGATACTTTGAAAACAAATAGAAATGGTTTTTGAAACTGATGCAACCAATAAAAGATTTATAGTACATTATAAAAGCACAATAACCAGAAGATAAACATGACATTAAAAATAATAATAATAATAATAATAATTCAGTCATTCCAGTGAAACACAAACTCGTTTCTTATCATGTGTAGTAGTTTTAGTCATTGTTTTGGTCCTTTGATAAAAAATAACCTACATGTTTTTAATAATAAATTGATGTAATAATAAACTGTGATCAGCGATCAAATTAATTGCAATAATTGGTTACACTTTATTTTAAGGTGTCATTGTTACAGTGTAATTATATATTTAAGTACTGAGTAATATTAATTAACTACATGTACTTACTATAGGGTTAGGGTAGGATTAGGATTTGGTTGAGGGTTAGTTGCATGTAATTATGCATAATTTACTGTTATTACTATAGTAAGCGCATGTAACATATGTAACAAGGACACTGTAAAATAAAGTGTTACCCAATAATTAATTACAAAAGTTTTTATATAAATTAATTGCAGAAATCAATTGTGATCAGTGTTAATTTCTACAGTTTTTTCTTTCAGTCATTTAATCAATTGCAATAAAGTTTTAAAAATACATTAAATGCAATAATAAACTGCAAACAATATTCATACAGTTTTTAGTAAATGTTTGTCTTACAACAAAATAATTGCAATATTTTTTAATTAACTGCAATAAAGTTTTTTGTTTAGTCAGTTTATGTCTTACAACAAATTAATTGCAATAAAGTTTTTTTTTAATATAAATTAATTGCAGTAACAAATTGCGATCAGTGTTAATTTCTACAGTTTTTTTGTTTTAGTCACAGCCTTTGTCTTTTGACATGCGAAATCTGTCGTGTCATAAACGTTGTATTGAACAGCAAGCAAACTATAAAAGACAAAAAAAGCAAATTGCAACACAAAACCAGCAGATAACATGACGTGTGTGTATATCTGCGTGTGTACCTCGTTGGAGTGTGTTCTGTTCTGGTGCTTGGCTCGGTCTGACGCGTTGGAGAAGGCCTTGTTGCAGCCCTCGTGCTCACACACATACGGCTTCTCCCCGGTGTGTGAGCGCAGATGAGTCTTCAGGTTCTCCAGACGCGAGTACGCTTTATTACAGCCTTCAAACTGATGCACACCAACATAAACAGTTACACTCAGTGGGGCTGCACAATATACCCCAATTATAGAAATATATCGCAAATGTACATATTGTGATATGCATATCGCAACGGCTTGCAATAACTGCGGTCATGAACAAAAGATGAAGAGAAAATCACTCTCTCTCGGCTGAATGACTTCTGTAGCTTTAATAAGAATCAGGATATATTTAAATCATACAGTGAAAACTAAGCAGAGTTTTATTTTTACATTTGATTATTGAGTTTCTGTTGTTTAATAACTCTAATGTAGGATAACCTGACCCCTGAATTTATGTCAAGTTGTCATAACAAAGACATCTCAAACATATTTGGATAAAAAAATGTCATAATCGAGCGAATGACACTTAATGACAGTGACATAAACATGCATAAAAACTCCTTCATATTCATGTCATGTCATGATAATGAAGGTGTCATGTCAGTCTTATGCACAGCCCTTCAAGTAAAGTGTTACCCATTATTCGTGCAGTTTCGAGAGAGTTGAACAGAAGTCATGTGACACAGCTTGAACAGAAGTCATGTGACACCGCTGAAACTCACAGTGCACTTGTGTGGCTTCTCGCCGGTGTGTCTGCGCATGTGGACCACCAGCATATACTGGGCTTTGAAGGGTCTCTGCTCTCGAGAACAGTCCTTCCAGTGACACACGAACTCCTTCTTCTCCCCATGGATGTGCTCGTTGTTGATGTGCTGCGCAAGAGACGGGAAAATCAGGACACAAGACACGGGATGCTTGATGTGGGAAACACCTGCGGCCAGTCTGACCTATAGACTATCATAGTATCTATGCATATTTTGAGGTAGCGTTTATTTGTAGTTTTCAGTTTTATTTTAAATTTTAGTTTTATTTTTGTGTGTGATTTTATTTATTCTTTACAGTAAAATCTCATTAGTTAATGGATTGACTAAAATGAGAAATTCATTTGTTACAGTATTTCATCATTTTTGTTAGCATTAGTTCATTAAAACACAACTGTTCATTGTTAGTTCAGGGCTGCGTTTCCCAGAAGCATCGTAAACCTAAGAAGTTCGTCAAATCGTGCGACTGATCTTAATATCATGGTCCATTTCCCAAAAGCATCATGACTTCAGTAGCACTTGAAAATCTTCGTAGATCTACGAGTGCTCTGGAGAAATCGTGCATTGTAAGAAGAGTTACGAGGATTACACCTTTAACTTTATTCAAGTGCAATATGATTATAATATGTGAACATGGACCACAAAACCAGTCACATGGGTAATTTTTCTGAAATTGAGATTTATACATCATCTGAAAGCTGAATAAATAAGCTTTCCATTAATGTATGGTTTGTTAGGATAGGACAATATTTGGTTGAAATACAACTATTGTAAATCTGGAATCTGAGGCTGCAAAAAAACCGAAACATTGAGAAAATCTCCTTTAAAGTTGTTCATTTATGTTGGCGATTGTGCAGCATTCACTCACACAAATACATGTTTTATATATTTATGGTTGGAAATTTACAAAATATCTTCATGGAACATGATCGTTACTTAATATCCTCATGATTTTTGCCATAAAAGAAAAATGGATAATTTTGACCCATACGATGTATTGTTGGATATTGCCACAGATAAACCCGTGCGACTCGAGACTGGAGACGTGATCCAGAGTCACACATGCCATCTGAAGCCCTTGTGCCAAGCATTGACAAGGCCTTTTCTTCTCTTCCTCTGCTGTGAGAAAATCTCTTTTTGTTTTTTGTAAATTGTTTTATTAAATGTGTAAAGTCCTGCCACTTCTTCCTGCCCTGATCTTATAATGCCCTCAGTTGCACTCAGTTTTGTAGCAATATCCTCCCAGATGCTTTGTATTAGTTTATTTGTATGACTTTTATTGAAAATACTGTTTGTTTATCTCCACCTCCTCTAAAATGACATTAATCTCCTCTTTTTGAAAAATGTCTTTTCTTTGGGTTTTTGGGTTCAGCCATTCTGCTAGTGTCATTCTGCTTTATAGATTATTGGCCTTGTAGAAAATGCACAACAATCAGGCTAAACACTTCAAAACACAAGCGTGTGCTTTAATCACGAGCCAGATCACTACAAGGAGACATTTGACACGCACTTAAACACAGTTTTTGTGAAACGCACATGAAATGAAGACGAACGTTCGTAAAGTCGATCCATCGTTATCTGGAAACGCAGCCCAGGTCCATTAAACAATATTAACAGATTATGAACCATGAAATATGAATAACTTTTGATTTGAATAATTTATTATGATGAAACCATTGACTAGGATTAATAAATGCTTTAGAAGTATTTTCACTCTTAGTTCATGTTAACTAATGTAGTTAACTAACAAACAAAACCTTAATGCAAAGCGTTAGTATTTTTTATATATTTTTATTTTGTTATTTTTTTTTCAGTTTTAGTAATTTTAGAACTTCAACTTAAATTTTAAGTTTTTCATTTAATGTTTATATTTTGCTTCTTTTGTTCAATTACAAAAACAATTTTGGTAACACTTTATTTTAAGCTGTCTTTGTTACACTGTAATTATACAGTTAAGTACGGAGTAATATTAATTAACTACATGCACTTACTACAGGGTTAAGATTAGGGTCTGGTTTGTTTTAGGGTTTTTATGGATGTAATTATGCATAATTTATAGTAATTATTATTATTACTATAGTAACTGCATGTAACATATGTAACAATGATACTGTAAAATAAAGTGTTACCACAATTGTTAATAGTTTTAGTTAACAATAACAACACTGAGTGGAGCAATAAAAACGAGATTTCAGATTTCAGAAAATGATCAGTGAATATCGGTTTGATTTTCTTTCTGTTTATCACACAAATCTATCATACTGACTTGCCATATAGCATACAAGTCTGTTATGGACTGCTGTTATGCTGCTTTCATGGCTTTTCTTCCTTTTTGGAGACAAAATGTGAAGCAAAATGTGAAACAAAATAGCAGTATATTGGTGTGGACTGACGAGTGAATAACTCTCTTAAATCCTCCTTACATGCACGAGCTGTTCCTGAGTGTCGAACTCTTTGCTGCAGTTTTCCCAGTGGCAGTTCGTCTCGTAAACGGCCTCGGGTTCAGGCTTCTCCTCTTTATCCAGATCATCTCTTCCTTCTAATAAACCCAGAAGAGGATCCTGCAAAACGGGGTCGGAATAACATAAACAACCAGGAGTGTCCACCTCATTCCTACACCTATTTATACAACTTAGTGATGACGATTTGTCTGAATTATGGGTGTAACTTCCGTAAAGCTGCAAACAATCAGTGAAAGGCTCGCGCTATGAACACAATAACACGTTGTTTTAAAAACTGTGTACAATGAGATGATATTATTCTACTCGCACTTCAACCATCGAACATTAAAAGGACATTTAAAAGGTCTTTCAACAGACCAAATAACCCCAAAATCAAGACTCTTTCCACAGGGTTAAATATCACTGTAATAATATATATCTGGATTATGCAAAAGACGTTGCCTTAATAAAAAAATCTTCATTTACTTCAGCATTGCATGATACGATTTCAATGTGATTTCCGTCATTTTGACTGATTATAAATTGTATTTACCCGTGAAAACAAACCTGGAAAGAGAAGTGAGGATTTGATGAGAAAAACGAGAGATTCTTCGTGCATTCCAGTGAATTATTAATGGGATATATCGTAAATTAAATTGGCAGAACAGACCACAGATGTGCAGTATATGTTGTCCTTTTTCATACTTTTACAGCAGAATGCAAAGGGAAAAAATCATATCTAATAATCATGAGGAAAGGAATTCAGCGACTGAAAAGAGAGCTCTTGCCGTAGATATTCTTGTTATAATGTCACGTTAAAATAACAAGTATAACGTTATTCCCATGATGTCTGAAAGTAAAACATGAAGGGAAATTGACAGCTCAAGTCCGTCAAACTGATGATCTATCTTTATTTATAGGGCAACCTTATGATCTGATATGATTCATTTCAGTCTTTTTGAATGGAAGTTCCCCAAACCGGAAGTGCCGCCCATAATTCAAAACGCAGTAAGATCGTCAGGAATAGAGTGGATTGCAACCAAGATTCTGGAGGATGTGAAGAGTTTGACTATGATGTAAACACAGTATTAGTCAAAGATGGGACATTACCTGTGTTCCCGTCGATGAAGGACTCGCCACGTCTCCCTCAGAATGCTCCTCCAGGCTCTTGATGTTAATGCTGTCCATCACACTTCCCAGGATCGGTTCTGTCTTCATCTGAACACATACACACACACACACACACACACACACACACACAGCAGGGTTAATATTAGCATCAACTAACACTGAAACTACTGAAGCATTTACCTTAACATCTGCATTGCGTAAAGCGCAATAGAAATAAAGGTTATGTGCAACTGACATAAAGCTGAAATAAAATAAAATATAAATATTAGATGTAGAGATGCACCGATATGAAAATTTTGGCCAATACGATAACCGATAATTCTTTATATTTGAAAGCCGATAACCGATATATCGGCCGATAAATCTAAATCCAAATTTTTATATAATTTCTGAGAGCCTGATTACAAAAACAAAAGTCTCACCATTAAATCCATGTGCCAAACACACAATTATAATGTTCTCATGTAGCTTATATGACAGACTTGCCATATTAATCTTTGTATTAATTCTGCACATGTTGCACTTCACTGTATTTTTCTTTTTTAAGTGATTTTCAATCATATTTCAATTAATTCATAACCATCATGTTGAACAGTGCACATCTGAAGTGTCTCAGCTGAAGGAAATAATACATTATTTGTTGGCTTTAATATATCGGCAAAACTTTCTTATCAGGCCAATAACGATGACATTAAAAATGAATATATATCGGCCGATACTGATATGGCCGATATATTGAGCATCCCTATTTAGATGAAAAACTTAAAAGAAAATTTTAATTTTTAAAATAATGCTGAAATTAAATAAGTTGAAGTACTAAAAAAAAGCTAAATATAAAATGTAAAGAATGGTAACACTTTACAATAAGGATGCATTTGTTAATAGTAGTTCATGTTAATTTTATATTTAATAAAACTAATTTCAGTTCATTGTCGGAGCAACATTTCTATTTTTTGTTTAGTTTAAGTAAAAACACAAAAATTAGTAACTGGAAATAAAATAAAAACTAAAACTGAAATAAGAATAATTTAAAAAATAAAAAAATAAAAATGACAAATATACAACAAAATTAAAGTATAAAAATAAAAGCTAATTCAAAATATTGGCACTTTACAATTATGTCTCATGAACTTTAGTGAATGCATTAACTAAAAATGAACAATATATTTTTTACAGCATTTATTAATATTAGTTAATAAAAAAAATCATGTCAGTTCACAGTGCTTTAACTTATGTCAACAGATGCAACCTTTGATTTTAATGTATTAGGAAATACTGAGATTAACATTAACTAAGATTAATAAATACTTTATAAGTATTGTTCATTGTTAGTTCATGTTAACTAATGTAGTTAACTAATGTTAACAAATGAAACCTAATAAGTGTTACTAACAAAACTTATTTCAGTTTATTGCCCAGGGCAACATTTCTGATTTTTGTTTAGTTAAGTTGAAACACTAAAATTAGTAACCGGAAATCAAATAAATAAAAACTAAAACTACAGTATGACTGAAATAAGAAAGTAATATTTTAAAAAAGTAATAAAAATGACAAAAGTATGTAAAATTACCCAAATAAATAAATAAAATAAATATGAAAACTAATTCAAATATTAATAAAAATGGTAACATTACAATAAGGTTCCATTTGTTGACATTAGTAAACTGCATTATTTAAAATGAAAAGAGTAAAAAATACTTCTAAAGCATTTATTAATCTTAGTTGATTTGCTAATACATTATTTAAAGCATCTGTTAATATTATTGTAAAGGGCCTGAACTAACAATGAAGAGTTGTGTTTTTATTAACTAACATTAACAAAGATGAACAAATACTGTTATAATTAAATATGTAGCAAATGTATAGTGCAAATGCACATTGTTATGCATTCAGTAAAGTTAACTAATGAGACCTCAGTGTAAATAAACTAAACACACAGAGCAAACGCTGGACATCAGCAGGAGACGGGACTCACGTGTGTGTGTTTGAGTCTGGGGTTGTGTGTCGGCAGGCGAGGCGAAGGCCCGTGACATGACGATGATGATGATGGAGAACCGTACATGTTCCCCTGAGCTCTGGAGTAGTTCATGTTCATGGAGCTGGAGAACCCCAGCGACGGGCTGGAATCACAGGGAACACAGGCGTGTTAATGGATCAGGTCGTGGATGTAGCCGTGGTTTAGCGTAACACTCATGATTTACTTTGCTTAAATGTTCTTGCATCGGAATAAACTTGCTTGTGACTTTGCTCTTACTGGTATAGCAACTAACCAAAATATTTGTGATATTTTTTGTACTTTTTACTTTACACATTCTTGTTACACAAAAAAATGGGTTACAGTGTCCTTGTTACATTTGTTACATGTACTTACCATAGTAATAAGAGTAAATTATGCATAATTACATGCAACTAACCCTCAACCAAATCCTAATCCTACCCTAACCCTATAGTAAGTACATGTTGTTAATTATTATTACTCAGTACTTAAATATATAATTACACTTATATAATTAAAAAAGTGTAACCCTCACTTCTTGTGACTCCAGTTTGAACATAAACATTGAAATTTCCAGTGCATGTGTGTGTGAGGTAAAAGGACACGAGCTGTTGAAGCTCCGCCCCCTGTGCCAGGAGCAGCAGCTCATTTGCATTTAAAGGAACAGACACAAAAACTGTGCGTTTTTGCTCACCCTCAAAAAGTGACACTTTTAACATGCGATGTAAAAATATCTGTGGGGTATTTTGAGCTAAATCTTCACATACACACTCATCAGAGACTTATTCTACATCTTGTGAAAAGGGCATTATAGGACCCCCTTAAAAGGCGGGTCATTTTCGACCTGCAAGCCCATCTCATGTGAAGGGTTTTGATGAGGGGTGCTAATGTAACTCATGGTGTGTTCACCTCATGGTGCCCACAGACAGATGCCCGTACGAGCTGGCAGCGCTCGGCCCGCAGCGAGAGTTCACGAAGGCCACCAGAGAGTTTGGAGAGGTGCGTATGACGGTCTGCAGATCCACGCTCGCGTCGGACAGCGGAGAGATCGACAGCGCTCGCTTCTTACTCAACTTCAGCATGGAGCGAGGCGTCGAGAAACAAGACGCTGGCGGACACAGAGAGAGAAAACTCACATTTCGTTTCTGGTCTTAACAGCACTTTATAATACGTTTCAATACGGTAACATGTTCACAATGAGCAATTTTTATTGCATTGATTAATCTGCAAGTTACAATATAACCTTTTTCAATGTATTGTGAATGAACAATCATAATCATTTGTTAACAAACAAGTATTCAAATCTTCAATAAGCTCATTATTTCTGCCTTAAATTATAACATTGTTTAAATTAATATATTTTTTGCTAACTGTGATTTTGTATATGTACATTTCTGAAATACATAACTTACAGTTTCCTCTGATAACAGATCACTCTAAATTATAATGTGGACTCACGCATTTTCTGTAAAGCTGCTTGGAAATTATGTGTATTTTTCTATATGATGTCAATATTTATTGCATTTTTAATCTATGTTTACAAGTTACAATATAACCTTTTTTAATGTATTGTGAATGAACAATAACTAACAATGAGCAAACAATAGTAGATTTAGAAATTAACATTTATATCAGGGTTTGTGAGTTGATAAAAAAAAGCTAATGATGAATTAAATCATAAAAATGTACAGTTAAACATTTTAAAAATAAAAACAATCATAATTGAACACTTGAAATTTTAACTTTGGATACATTAACTTTAACTACTGCAAGGTTTCCAAAGCTGGGGTTTGTGAGTTAAACTAACAATTCATTAAAATATATACATTTAACGTGTAAATAAAACATTTTTTTAACTCTTTCCCCGCCATGGACAGAATTTTCTGGCTTTCTGTGTTTTCACTGTTATATTCGCTATTACACATGTTCTGAAAGAGTACTGAATCTCCAGTTAAAACACAGAAGAAGAAGAAGCAGAAACAAGCGAAAAAAGCTCATGCATGTCTTTGAAAACAACAAGATTTTCTTTTGTTTTTTATTTAAAAAAAGCTTGAAGTTAGAATAAAAGTTTTTTGTTTTTTTTTAAAGCAAAGGCTCTGTTCTTTCTTTAGATATATTGCACAAGCCAGCGGGGAAAGAGTTAAGTTCAACCATATGACCATTAACCTACGTTAGAGATCCATGAACATGCAAATGCGTTGTTAAATTATTGAAATATTAATATTTAAGTTTTGGCTTGACTCACCGTCTCCTGAGCCCATGAGTTCAGATCCCGACGGGTGATGATGTGGGAGTGTGTGATGAGATGACATCATGCTCGGGTTACAGTAGGGGGCGCCACTGACTCCTAAAACAACAATACGGTTCATTCTTTAGATGATACACATAATGCATCTACTTTATTTACAATAGCATTAATTAGCAAAGTTTTGAGATTCGATTTCCAGTAATCTGGTATTTTATTACACTGCTCTTACAGGATTAGTTCACTTCAGAATTAAAATTTCTTGATAATTTACTCTCCCACACGTCATCCAAGATGTTCATGTCTTTCTTTCTTCAGTGGAAAAGAAATGAAGGTTTTTAAGGAAAACATTCCAGGATGTTCCTCCATATAGTGTCTTCAATGGGGTCCAACGGGTTGAAGGTCCAGATGTGAGTTTCAGTGCAGCTTCAAAGTCTCGACACGATCCAGCCGAGGAATAAGAGTCTTATCTAGACAAACTAGCGGCCATTTTAGAACAAAATAAACATTTATAAACTTTTTATCCACAAATGCTCATCTTGCACTAGCTGTGATGCGACACACATTACGTAATCAGGTTGAAAGGTCAAGCGTGACGTAGGTGTAAGTACAGACCTAGTGTTTACAAAGCCAACGTGCAAAGACTAAGTCAAACGCCATTTGCAAAAATAAAAGTTAAAACAACGATGTCGGACGATTTTGAAGTTGGAGGATAAAATGAGATTGAGTTTTTCGCCCTTCCCTACATTTCTGACCCGGAACACGCGTGACCTTTCAATGTGATTACGTAATGTGTGTCGCATCACAGCTTGTGCAAGACGAGCATTTGTGGATAAAAGTATATAAATGTTTATTTTGTTCTAAAATGGCCGCTGGTTTGTCTAGATGAGACTCTTATTCCTCGGCTGGATCGTGTCGAGACTTTGAAGCTGCACTGAAGCTCACATCTGGAGCTTCGACCCGTTGGACCCCATTGAAGACACTATATGGAGAAACATCCTGGAGTGTTTTCCTTAAAAACCTTCATTTCTGTTCCACTGAAGAAAGAAAGACATGAACATCTTGGATGACGTGTGGGAGAGTAAATTAAAAAGGAAAGTGTGAAGTACACTGAAGTGAATGACTCCTTTTATGTAGTCTTACGAATGGCAGTCCAGCTCAGTTAACTGAATGAACAGTGATTCGTAAAGACAGTCTCACCCTCGGGTGGGGGCATCCCTCGGTGTCCCATCATGCCGTGCGGCGGAGGGGCGTGTGGCGGGCGCATGTACGGGTCCATACAGGCTCCAGGGGTCATGGAGGGGTTAAACATCTCTCTGCTATCCGGTGGTTGACCACTAGGGCGCGCCACACACACAGACGACACCTCGCTGTAGGGGGATCTCACTGACGGAGCCAGTCTACACACACACACATACACACACACACACTTAAAAACACATTTTTTAAAATGTAAACAGATATGTACAGGTTGCACATCACTGAAAACACTAAAAACACATATTGGTTAATTTTGTTTTTCTGAGCAATTTAGTTCTTCCGAATTGACTCGAAGCCCTAAAATTATATTTAATTATTTTTTTTGTCCAGAAAGCTTATTTAATTTCATTTCCACTAAAATGGATCACAGATTTTTATGACATCACCGCGGACTTCAGCTTGTCATCACATCTTCTGTCCAATCAAATGCTCTCTAGAATCTGAAGCTCCGCCCCCTCTGCTGTAAACACCACCTGACCAAAGCGGCCATTGACACATCAGAGCATTGTGTGTTGGAGTGTGTGTTCGGTTGCTCAAACGCTTGAGTTTTATTCTCTTTTCCATCTGTATGTTGGTTAAGAATGAAATGAATGAATCCTCTACTATTGAATCCAGCATATCATCGGCCCTCGGATTCGCTTCCATGGTGCTGTCAGTCTGTGAGGTAAACTAAATGCTATTGGCTATTTGAGGAACCATTCAATAGGTCCCACCTTAGACTTCAGTGGGGCTTTAAGCCCAAAGGAAACTTCGGACGTTCGCGTGGGCCAAATTTTTTCAGAGTGGTTTCATGACACTTTAAAGGGGTGGTATAATGCCCTTTTTCACAAGATAAGTCTCTGATCCCTCCAGAGTGTGTGTGTGAAGTTTTAGCTCAAAATACCCAACAGATATAGCATGTTAAAATTTTAACTTTTTGAGGGTGAGCAAAAACACACCGTTTTGTGTCTGTCTCTTTAAATGCAAATGAGCTGCTGCTCCCGGCGCAGAGGGCGGAGCTACAAGAGCTTGTGTGTGAGTGTGTGTGTGTGTTGTGTGTGTGTGTGTTAGCAGCTCTGATTACCTCACACAGACATGCACTGAAAAATTCAGAAACTTTTAGCCTTTTATACTCAAACGGAGTCAGACAATGATGGAGAGACTCAAGAAGAAGTGACAACATGTAGACAACATTTCTGAATGGTTAGTTGATGAATTTATGTTGCTGATGTGGAATTAACTGTCTTCAAGTCATTGATTAGCATATTCTGTCATGATAATCTATAAATCATTTTCCCGGGGGCGGGGTTTATGTAAATTTGAGGGTTTGTGAAGTCACTAACCCGGGAGGAATGTGGTGTAGTCTCTACCAGCCGTTTGTTGTAGTCCTTAAAAATGATTTACGTAAAATAAAATATCTTCCTTTGCTTTGAACTTTGAGCGTCGTAACTTTGCAACATTACACACTAACTAAAGTTAGAAAAGTGAAATCATAATCAACCACCCCTTTAAAGTGGAGAACATCTGGGTTTACTGCGATTCACTCGCTCGGCCACCGTGAGGCGCCACTTCCTTCTGCTTTCCTTCAAACTTACACCAATGAAAGACTAAGAACATGTCAGTGGGAATCCCCAACATTCCTCTATTCCTTGCTATCCTCTCATATTGATCAGTTTTCTTTCCATCTTTCCGGTTTTCTTCCTCTCTTTCACTCATGGTCTGCCTCTCTCTCTTCCCTGATGTGTGTGTGATGTGTGTGTTCAGTGACGGTGGTCTCACTAATTCCCTCTGAACATTGTGTGTATTCCGGAGCGGTTTAATCTCCTCACACTAATCCCGCATGTCTCTCTCTCTCTCTCTCTCTCTCTCTCTCTCTCTCTCTCTCTCTCTCT
>NW_028295882.1:0-18648 GCF_964197995.2 Scardinius erythrophthalmus
TTGTTTTGTAAATCGTCAGACATGATTTTTACCACTTCATTAAGTTTTGCTTTGTAGAAATCCTTTCTTTAAAGCGAAGTTTGTTTTGTACAAATTGTATCTTAATTTTAATAAATGTTTCATCAACCAATAGGCTCTATGTACGATCGCTTCCGCGTTTTGTCTCAGCCCGCCCAGTTACATCCGGTGCTGCGTCAGAAGCCGTTTTTGCATTAGGTGGAGATAATGGCAAATTACACTCGCTGTTTACAAAAACTTCCTGCGGTTAACGTGAATGATGTTAACAATATTGTGAGGCAGTTAACTGTCACACATATGAGTAAGATAGAGAAGTTCTTTAAATTATAAATTTCAAGCTACATCAACAACTTTGAGGGTGAGTATTCTCTCATATCGCAAAAAAATTCGACTAGCGAATCAGTTTCTAAAATCGTTGTCTCCGTTTCTGAGAAAATGAATTTTATTAAAGTGAATTGTCCTATAGAGAGCCTAAGTCCCGCCCCTCCGCTTCCGGCTCATGGGACCTTACTTCGGAAAAAATATGTATGGAAGTCAATGGCGAGAGATAACTTATCTTTTTATTCCGTCTGAACTGTGCCCTGAACTACACATATGATGTTTGTCAATTTAAAAGGTAATTATGAAAGTCAAGAAAGTCGCAGTTTGTCATAAAACAGAAGAGTAACGTTTAGTTTTATGTGAAAATCGCTCAATGAACTACATCTCTCGTCTCGCACTATGTACGTCACAAAATCCGTTGCTCGTATGTGTGTATTCTGGCTCAAAACACTCAGGCATGACGGCGTAACGTTACAATTATAATGTAAGACTATAGAAAAAATGACAGACGTTAGCTTCAGTAAAGTTAGCTTCATTCATTGAGAGAAAAGGTATGACGTCACATGTGCGCCTTCTGGGTTTGTAGTCTTTGTAATTACGTATTTTCACAGTCTTAAGCCTGTTTTATACTTCTGCGTCGAACTGCCGCCGTAGCTACGTCGTAGGCTGTGTGTAGCGCGCGTACCCTACGGCGTACCCTGACGTGCACCTCTCCAAAAATGTAACAACGCGTCAATTCTACGCGGACACAAGCGCGGTGATTGGTCTGCCAGAACCCCTCCCTCGGGGTTTCACATGCTCCCTAGGTGCGCGTCAACGCGGACAACGACACAGAAGTATAAATTAAAACCAACACGTTGCCTACGGCGTATAGGCTCCGGCGTAGGTCCGACGCAGAAGTATAATGAGGCCTTTATACCTCATCAGTTTTACATCAAGCTGCGACTTTCTTGACTTTAAAATGTATCTTTTAAATTGACAAACATCATATGTGTAAATCAGGGCACAATTCAAACGAGATCAAAATATTTGTTGTCTCTCGCCATTGACTACCATACAATATTTTTCCGAAATAAGGTCCCATGGTGGTCGACCGGAAGGGGAGGGACTTAGGCTCTCTATTAGGGCTGCAACTAACGATTATTTTGATAATCGATTAATCGGACGATTATTTTTACGATTAATCGATTAATCGGTTTATGTACTTATATTTTAGTTTTAGCCATTTTTTCCCCAAGTAAATTATTAACAAAGGGTCTTTATCATTCAACATAGACTTTTTAGAGATTTTAACCATTTTGCATTGTCATATCCTCATCAAAAACATACTTGGAGTTGTGTTTTATTATGTGTTAGTAATCCTTTGTCGAACTCTTCTGCAATCAAAACACTGACCCATAGGTACTCTAGCAAATTTCACAAAGGAGATTTCAAATGTTTTCACCATGGCAGTCCTTAGGGCTCCTAAAGTAAAGTAGTTTAACATCCCGAACAAAGCTTATTAAGGAATCTTGCAGAACATATTTTCACGAAGAATAAGAATAAAGAATACAGTTGCAGTAAATTGCATTTTATTTTATTTTTTCCTGTAAACACACAGCTTATACCTGGGAAACAGCTTTATAGCTTATGCTGTGAAATCAATCAGAAAGTTGAAAGTAGCTTTTTTTGGTAAATTTATGGTAAACTTTCGTTCCTACCAAAACATTAGTTCTGAGTAAAAATAATGAATTGCAGAGTTTAACCATCATAGAGTTAAAGTGTATCATTTGCTTGTGACAAGTCCTGTCAGTTTAACAGAGAGCCCCGGCCGCGCGCGCGCGCACTCACCCGAGCGCTGTCTTGCTCTCTCTCTCTCCCTCGCGCATATTAATCAAAATCAATTGATACGATGGTGTCGGAAAAAAAAAAACCCTCTCCAGTGATGAAATGTTTTCTTTGTTGACAATTCTTGTGCGATATCCTAAACTGCCGAATGCTGCTTCGTTCGATTAGTTTCATCTTCCGCTTTTTTCTTTTTCTTTCTCGAGCTGCCATCTCGCTGAATGCTGCAGAGACGCTGTGCGGGAAGCACGTGACATAAAACAAGGCCAGCTATTGGCTATTCGCTACTTCTCCTGCTGTACTGGCTGAGTAAAAACTCCGGTGGATCATTACTGCCACACTTTGGTCACCGCAGATTTAAAATATGCACGAAATGAGCCGCTTACGGCAAATAAAAGTTATTTAGCAACTAATCGATGACTAAATTAGTTGACAACTATTTTAATAATCGATTTTAATCGATTAAATCGATTAGTTGTTTCAGCTCTACTCTCTATAGAACGCGCTATGCGGAAGTAAAGACGCCGGCTGAGATCCTACTGGAAATACGTTAGCAGCGTTCGTGCATAGAGCCTATTGCATGTATTTAATAATTAAAACCTATAGGAGACAATAAATAACCGTGACATTGAGGCTCCGATGCGCCGCGTTCACTTGCATTGCATTGTGAAGCTGAACTAGAGCGCATCTCATCGTAAATGAATGAAACTCAGCGGAGGCCTCATACATTAGCATTAAATATATTTGCTGCATCCTTTCTAGAACAGACAAGGGCATTCTTGCGGCTTTGAAATCTGGTCAAAAAAAGTTGGTGCGGATGATGAGTTTTGTGATGCGGTTGCGGATGAAATACACCATCCGCGTATCTCTATTGATAACAACATTGAACACTACACAAATATTACTTTTATTCAAACCCCCCCCCCCCCCTGACAGTTATGTTACGAACCGTCACATTTAACTCACTTCATAACCGTCATCACCAAATCTGAAACCGGCACACCCCTAGTTGCACCCATCTCCCGCCCCCCCTTCCTTCCTGTTCAGCAGAAGAAATAAATTCATGTGAATTTTTTTGTGAAAATTAAATTTTCTGTTTTTTACTGTATTTGATTAATTTCATTGTATAAAAAGAGGTTTAAATAAATACAAATCTTACAGACATACATGATTTGTATGCATTTTATTTCTGTGGTAAGACGACTTGAAATGACTCGAAACTAAAATGGTAGGACTTTGGACTCGACTTGAGACTTGTTGGCTTTGACTTTTGACTCGACTCGGGACTTGCCTCATCTTTGACTCGACTTGACTTGGGACTCGAGGGCAAAGACTTGAGACTTACTTGTGACTTACTTTGTCCCACCTCTGATATACTGTGTGTGTGTGTGTGTATATATATATACATTTTAGGGACAAGACACAGAGAATTTTACTTGCCTGAGCTGATTAGAACAACAAAATAAAATCTAATAAAAAGATAACTAGGGAATCGCTAAATCTAGAGAATTATTCTGATTTTATGATACACTCATAATATTCCACAACAAATCCTTTAAATGTAACGATATTCAGAACGGAACAAGAATAAAAAAATAACTACAAACAAGCCAAAACGAAATAAAAAAATAAAA
Source organism: Scardinius erythrophthalmus (assembly GCF_964197995.2). Lineage (NCBI taxonomy): Eukaryota > Metazoa > Chordata > Actinopteri > Cypriniformes > Leuciscidae > Scardinius > Scardinius erythrophthalmus. Next base: position 3,798 of record NW_028295882.1, read on the forward strand.
ATACATTTAAGCAATCCATGACATGACATGATTTATCTAGTTTTTGGACTGAAACATTGTGGTTGTTTTTAAACTCAAACATAATTCTTAAATTGAAAACAAACAAACAAACAAACAAACAAAAAAAAAGAATAAAATGGGTATAGTTCTGATATTTGTATAATTTTATATAGAAATAAATGGTGTATAATTACATTTTTAGAAGATATGAGGCTTTTAGTGTGTCCTTTTTTGACATTACTTTAAAGGGCACCCATTATGCCCCTTTTTAGAAGATGTAATATTGGTCTTGGGTGTCCCCAGAATGCATTTGTGAAGTTTCAGTTCCACACTTGAGGATTAACTTTGACCCTCGTTCACTAAACAGTCAGTCAGAAAATTAATCTCGTATTTAGGAAGTTTAAGTGGCGCCTTTTCTTCATAAATAAAATCCATCCGCTGCGTTTTCAGTGGCTCTGATGTCAGTGAAGACTAGTATGTCCATTCTTACATCCCACAACAGAACACCTACACTTCTTAGGAGACATTACCGGCTGTCGTTGAAACAATGGAGGATGGTGTACACAGATCACCGAGGACGGGGTCTATGCCAAAACCAGATGTCAATCAAATCACGTCGGTGGGGCTTAGCGCATTTCTACGTCGTTAGCGCTTTTAGTGTTTCCTTTTTGGACATTACTTTAATCCCTCGCCATAGCAAAACCGTTTGAGATATTTATTATCCGTTCACAATTTAGCATATTTAATGTATTTTCATAATGTTGAAAAAGTTTGGTGGGAATAAAATAAATAGTTTAAGAGGAGTGGCTAAAAATTCAGAGGCTGATTTTGCAAAAAAATCCACATTCAGACCAAAATATCTGACTTCCTGATGGCTGGAGCTAATGAATGTAAATTAGAAAGTTGTCCGGCTTGATGAGAAAAATATACAAACTAATTTTTTTTTTTACTGTATTTAAACCCCCCCCACTTTTGTCAAAAGCATGTTGAAAGTGACACACTTCCTGCTGCCAGTTGGTGGCACTATAACTTTGACTAACAATAGTTACATCCATCTGATCGGCCTCTTACCACGAACACACTGCTGAAGTTTCATCAAGATCAGTTAATGTATGCATAAGTTATTCCACTTCGTGTTTCTCTTTTCTTGCCATAAATTCGATTCCCTGCCATGGCCAAACCGTTCGAGATATCAAAAATCCGTCTGCAATTTAGCATCCTCAAAGTCTTGACTACATGCACACCGAGTTTGGAGGGGACACGGTGAATTTTCTAGGAGGAGTATTTCACATTCCACAGCAAGCGTTTTCCAAACAACCCATAATAGCCGACTTCCTGTTGGGCTGGCGTAAAACTTGACCGGGGAAAGTTGTTCGGCACGATGAGATCTATATGTGTACCGAGTTTCATATTAATTTCATGCAAGCGTGTTTGATATATGGACCAAGTTTTAGAACCCCGTTCAAGGGGGCGCTGTTGAGCCCCCCGGCCACGCCCGGGTACCAGCTTCAGCCCGGCCCTCATGGCCGTGGGTTCTGACCTGTGTGCAAAGTTTCAAGAGTTTTCGAGCACGTTAAGGGCCCCAAAAGGCCCTGAAACCTTGAAAAAAAAGATTTAAACTCAAAAGACACCCCCCCCACCCCCCACCCCCACCCCACACACACACAGAGACGCAGGGTCAGAGAGAGAGAGAGGGAGAAAATCCACATTCAAATAAAAATATATATAAATATAGCTGCGAGCAGCAATTACGGGCCCAAGCCGGTGGTACCGCAACCCCGGTGCCTTTAGTTACCTAAAGGCACCGGGGTGGCGGTACCGCCGGCTTGGGCCCGTAATCGCTGCTCGCAGCTATATTTATATATATATATATATATATATATAAATATAGCTGCGAGCAGCAATTACGGGCCCAAGCCGGTGGTACCGCAACCCCGGTGCCTTTAGTTACCTAAAGGCACCGGGGTGGCGGTACCGCCGGCTTGGGCCCGTAATCGCTGCTCGCAGCTATATTTATATATATATATATATATATATATATATATATATATATATATATATATATATATATATATATATATATATATACATACATACATACATACATACATACATACATACACACACATACATATATATGTATATATATATATATATATATGTATATATATATATATATATATGTATATATATATATATATATATATATATATTATTGTTCAAAAGTTTGGGGTCAGTAAGATTTTTAATGTTTTTAGGAGAAGTCTCTTCTGCTCACCAAGGCTGCATTTATTGATTAAAAATACAAACAAAAACAGTAATATTGTGAAAACAGCTGTTTTCAATTTTTAAATATTTTACATAGTAATTCATTTCTGTGATCAAAGTTGAGTTTTCAGCATCATTACTCCAGTCTTCAGTGTCACATGATCCTTCAGAAATCATACTAATATGATGATTGATGCTCAATAAATATTCATTATTATTTTCAATGTTGAAAACAGTTGTGTACAGATTTTTTTTTTCAAAATGCTTTGATGAATGTAAAGTTCAAAAGAACAGCATATATTTCAAATATATATATTTTTAACATTATAAATGTCTTTACTGTAACTGTTGATCAGTTTAACTCATCCTTCATAAATAAAAGTACTGATTTATTTTATTTATTTCCCCCAAAAATAAAATTTTAATTATTACTAACCCAAAACTTTTGAGCGGTAGTGTTTAACGTTACAAAAGCTTTAGATTTCAGATAAATGCTGTTCTTTTGAACTTTCTATTCATCAAAGACTGTACACAACTGTTTTCGGCATTTAAAATAATAATGAATGTTTCTTGAGTATCAATCATCATATTAGAATAATTTCTGAAGGATCATGTGACAGTGACGACTGGAGTAATGATGCTGAAAACTCAGCTTTGATCACAGGAATAAATAACAGCTGCTTTCTATTTTAATATATTTTAAACTGTTTTAAATTGGAATAATATTTTACAATATTACTGTTTTTGTTTGTATTTTTAATCAAATAAATGCAGCCTTGGTGAGCAGAAGAAACTTCTCTGTTATGTGCGCGCCACAGACTGCACGCACGTCCGCTTAGAGTTCCGCCTTTTGCCTTCCGTCAATATTACGTTATTAGAAAAATATTTTTTTAGAGAATCGATTTTTTGACATTTGTGAATCGATTCAGAATCGTCCACGTCCGCATCGCGATGCATCTAAGAATAAATTTTTTCTCCCACCCCTAGATTTCATACAACAGGTTAATAAACAGTTACAATTAAGTCACTTACATTTTAGATGCAATGTTGACTGTTTTTGTTCTGTTTCAGCAGCGAAAATAGTTAAACAAAGATCACGGCAGAACCATCACACATCACGTGTTTTCTCATAACTAAACGATTCAGCATTTTTAACGAATCGGTTGACTCAAAGATTGAATGATCAATCCATAAACATCTGTCTTAATCATGATCGACTCATTCGAACGAATCGTTTGAACGAATGAATCAATGACTCGCTTATTAAGATGGATGCCTGGCGACACCTAATGGCGGTTTAGTGTTGTTTAAAAGCATCATTCTTTCCCACATGTGTGTGATTTGTGTGTGCAACATTATCATTATTTTTCTTTCACTATTATATTAGCGATTTAAAAGCACCCACTCGTGTCACACGTCGATTAACCGGTGGGAAAATATCCTCAGACACATACCTAATAAATGTATATTTAAATACAATATTGGCCTACCTGGTAAAAAGTTTTATATACTATTTTGATGTCCTTTTGGACACAAGAGGGCAGTATAGCCCTATGTTTGCTTTTTTGTTGAACCAAATAGCACTAAATAGCCTGTTTTAACTTTTTCATTCTTCTTGAATTGCAAAAACAGAATAAAATGGGTTTAGTTGTGATATTTGTATTCTTTTATATAGAAATAAATGGTATATAATTACATTTTTAGAAGATTTTTAGTGTTTCCTTTTTGGACATTACTTTAATCCATCGCCATAGCAAAACCATTTGAGATATTTATTATCCATTCACAATTTAGCATATTTAATGTAGTTTCATCATGTTGAAAAAGTTTGGTACGAATAAAATAAATAGTTTAAGAGGAGTGGCTAAAAATTCAGAGGCTGATTTTGCAAAAAAATTCACATTCAGACCAAAATATCTGACTTCCTGATGGCCAGAGCTATTGAATGTAAATTAGAAAGTTGTCCGGCTTGATGAGAACAATATACAAACTGTTTTTTCTTTACTGTAGTTAAAACTAACCCCCCCACTTTTGTCAAAAGCATGTTGAAAGTGACACACTTCCTGCTGCCAGTTGGTGGCGCTATAACTTTGACTCACAATAGCTACATCCATCTGATCGGCCTCTTACCACGAACACACTGCTGAAGTTTCATCAAGATCAGTTAATGTATGCAGAAGTTATTCCACTTCCGTGTTTCTCTTTTCTCGCCATAAATTCGATTCCTCGCCACAGCCAAACCGTTCGAGATATCAAAAATCCGTCCACAATTTAGCATCCTCAAAGTCTTGACTACATGCACACCGAGTTTGAAGGCGACACGGTGAATTTTCTAGGAGGAGTATTTCACATTCCACAGCAAGCGTTTTCCAAACAACCCATAATAGCCGACTTCCTGTTGGGCTGGCGTAAAACTTGACCGGGGTAAAGTTGTTCGGCCCGATGAGATCTATATGTGTACCGAGTTTCATATTAATTCATGCGAGCGTGTTTGATATATGGATCAAGTTTTAGAACCCCGTTCAAGGGGGCGCTGTTGAGCCCCCCAGCCATGCCCGGGTACCAGCTTCAGCCCGGCCCTGATGGCCGTGGGTTCTGACCTGTGTGCAAAGTTTCAAGAGTTTTTGAGCACGTTAAGGACCCCAAAAGCCCCTGAAACCTTGATTAACAATATAAAGCAATAGTCAAATCCCCCCCTCCCCTCACACACACACAGACACAGAGAGAGGGAGAGAAAATTCTTCAGAAAATCCACATTCAAACCAAAATATCTCTCTTCCTGTTGGTCGGAGATGGTTCATGTAAATTAGAAAGTTGTCCGTCTTGATGAGAACAATACACATACCAAGTTTTGTTGCTGTTGATAAAACTAACCCCCCCACTTATGACTAAAGGTGGCGCTACTGAGCCCCTCACCACGCCCGTTTCTGAAACTTTGCACATGTCTACTGGATAATAAATGTGATGTGTCTGTCGAGTTTCATGCAATTTCAAGTATGTTAAGAGTCTCAAAAGCATAAAAAAAGAATATTAAAGTTTGATGCGTTGCCACGGCAACAGTATCTAAGATATCAATAATCCTTTCACAGGTTTACATCTGCCGTGTGTCTACATTGTACACATAAAGTTTGAAGCAAATCTGGTAAAAATAAGACAGTGATTTCAAAGCATTTTAATAGTGATGTACTTCCTGCTGCCTGTTGGTGGCGCTATAACTTTGACTCACAATAGTCACATCTGTGCGATCGGCCTCTTACAACGAACACACTGCTGAAGTTTCATCAAGATCAGTTAATGTATGCAGAAGTTATAACACACTTCCTGTTTCATTTTTTCGCCATAAATTCGTTTCCTCGCCACGGCCAAACCGTTCGAGATATCAAAAATCCGTCCGCAATTTAGCATCCTCAATGTCTTGACTTCATGCACACCGAGTTTGGAGGCGAATCGATGAATTCCCTAGGAGGAGTACATTAAATTCCACAGCATGCGTTTCCAAACAACCCTAAATAGCCGACTTCCTGTTGGGCTGGCGTAAAACTTAGAGCACGAAAGTTGTTCGGCCCGATGAGATCTATATGTGTATTGAGTTTCATATTATTACATGCAAGCGTGTCTGATTTATGGACAAGTGTTCGGATCCCGTTCCAGGGGGCGCTGTCGAGCCCCCCTGCCACGCCCGGGTACCAGCTTCAGTCCGGCCCTGATGGCCGCGGGTTCTGACCTGTGTGCAAAATTTCAAGAGTTTTCGAGCATGTTAAGGGCCCCAAAAGTGGCCGAAAGGTTGACAAAATAATAATAATAATAATAATAATAATAATAATAATCCTACCGAAAACAATAGGGCCTTCGCCCCTTCAGGGCTTGGGCCCTAATAATCCTACCGGAAACAATAGGGCCTTCGCCCTTTCAGGGCTTGGGCCCTAATAATAATAATAATAATAATAAATAATCCTACCGAAAACAATAGGGCCTTCGTCCTTTCAGGGCTTGGGCCCTAAATATAGCTGCGAGCAGCGATTACGGGCCCAAGCCGGTGGCACCGCAACCCCGGTGCCTTTAGTTACCTAAAAGGCACCGGGGTGGCGGTACCGCCGGCTTTGGCCCTTCATCGCTGCTCGCAGCTATATTTATATATATATATATATATATATATATAAAAGACCAAAAATATTACTTGACTTACCTTATTCTGATTTTATGATACACTCAAAATATTCCACAACAAATCCTTTAAATTTAATGTAAAAATAAAAATGAAAGAAAGCAGTGTTGGGCTCACGTAACCCTCTCATTAGAATCAAAATGTTTCAACATTTGCGATGTATTTGGATGCTAAACTATTCTTTATTATAGGCTTTGTTCTTCACTCATGTTCCAATATCGACGGAAAAAATCATCCTCTTCACAAGCGCAAAAATGTGCTTGGAAACATCACAGTGGAGCGGTGCTTACTGTGAATGTATGAATTGTACTACTGACTATTTAGAGCAGTGTAATTTTTATATGTTAGGTTGACTATTTTATTATTATATTTTACGAAGGCTATAATGAACAGGCTGCGATGTCAAGATTACAATGCTGGAATGTGTGTGTGTGTGTTTGTGTGTGTGTGTGTGTGTGTGTGTGTGTGTGTGTGTGTGTTCATGTTTTTCTATCCCGGTGGGGACTTCAACCTGAATGCACAGAGACTCATGGGGACTCGTGTCACAGTGGGGACCTAAATAGAGGTTCCCATGGGTAAACAAGCTTATAAATCATACAGAATGAGTTTTTTTGGAAAAGTAAAAATGCAGAAAGTTTTCAGTGATAGGTAGGTTTAGGGCTAGGGTTAGTGTGAGGAGATAGAATATACAGGTTGTACAGTATAAAACCATTAAGTCTATGGAGAGTCCCAACAAAGATAGTAAACCGTGTGTGTGTGTGTGTGTGTGTGTGTGTGGTGTGGGTGCGATAGAACAGTGGACACATAAAAACATACTCCGTCATTATACAGGACGACGTTCAAACTGCAAAGTGTTAACTTATATTTGTGTACAGTAGCAATAAAACAGAACATTGTGCTTTTGTAAAATTATTTCAAGCAATCCTCCCCCCAAAAGGTGCTAATTTTAAAATTAAACTAAAATGCTCATATTAGCGATTTAAAACGGTGCGCATCCACGGTGAGGAACGAGCAGAACAGAGTGAACGTTTTTCAGTTAATTCCTACTTCCATAGGAATTCATTTGAAACGCTCGCTCAACCACTATCAATGTCAGTGCGGACAAACATATTTTACTTTCGTTTTTAAGTTGGCAATTCAAAAGCCCCCAGCGGTGTTACACGTCGATTAACCGGTGGGAAAATATCCTCAGACACATACCTAATAAATGTATATTTAAATACAATATTGGCCTACCTGGTAAAAAGTTTTATATGCTATTCTGATGTCCTTTTGGACACAAGAGGGCAGTATAGCCCTATGTTTGCTTTTTTGTTTAACCAAATAGCACTAAATAGCCTGTTTTTTCATTCTTCTTGAATTGCAAAAACAGAATAAAATGGGTTTAGTTGTGATATTTGTATACTTTTATATAGAAATAAGTGGTATATAATTACATTTTTAGAAGATTTTTAGTGTTTCCTTTTTGGACATTACTTTAATCCCTTGCCATAGCAAAACCGTTTGAGATATTTATTATCCATTCACAATTTAGCATATTTAATGTATTTTCATCATGTTGAAAAAGTTTGGTGGGAATAAAATAAATAGTTTAAGAGGAGTGGCTAAAAATTCAGAGGCTGATTTTGCAAAAAAATCCACATTCAGACCAAAATATCTGACTTCCTGATGGCCGGAGCTGATGAATGTAAATTAGAAAGTTGTCCGGCTTGATGAGAACAATATAGAAACAAATTTTTTTTTACTGTAGTTAAAACTAACCCCCCCCCACTTTTGTCAAAAGCATGTTGAAAGTGACACACTTCCTGCTGCCAGTTGGTGGCGCAAAAACTTTGACTCACAATAGTTACATCCATCTGATCGGCCTCTTACCACGAACACACTGCTGAAGTTTCATCAAGATCAGTTAATGTGTGCAGAAGTTATACCACTTCGTGTTTCTCTTTTCTCACCATAAATTCGTTTCCTCGCCACGGCCAAACCGTTCGAGATATCATAAATCCGTCCGCAATTTAGAATCCTCAATGTCTTGACTTCATGCACACCGAGTTTGGTGGGGATTGGACGAATTCTCTAGGAGGAGTACTTCGCATTCCACAGCAAGCGTTTTCCAAACAACCCATAATAGCCGACTTCCTGTTGGGCTGGCGTAAAACTTGACCGGGGGAAAGTTTTTCGGCCCGATGAGATCTATATGTGTACCGAGTTTCATATTAATTCATGCGAGCGTGTTTGATATATGGATCAAGTTTTAGAACCCCGTTCAAGGGGGCGCTGTTGAGCCCCCCAGCCACGCCCGGGTACCAGCTTCAGCCCGGCCCTGATGGCCGTGGGTTCTGACCTGTGTGCAAAGTTTCAAGAGTTTTTGAGCACGTTAGGGACCCCAAAAGCCCCTAAAACCTTGATTAACAATATAAAAGCAATAGTCAAATCCCCCCCTCCCCTCACACACACACAGACACAAAGAGAGGGAGAGAAAATTCTTCAGAAAATCCATATTCAAACCAAAATATCTCTCTTCCTGTTGGTCGGAGATGGTTCATGTAAATTAGAAAGTTGTCGGTCTTGATGAGAACAATACACATACCAAGTTTTGTGATTCTAGGAAAAACTAAGCCCCCATTTTTGACTAAAGGTGGCGCTACTGAGCCATTCCACCACACCCGTTTCTGAAACTTTGCACATGTCTACGGGCTAATAAATGTGATGTGTCTGTCGAGTTTCATGCAATTTCAAGTATGTTAAGAGTCTCAAAAGCATCAAAAAAGAATATTAAAGTTTGAAGCGTCGCCATGGCAACATTATTAAAGATATCAAAAATCCTTTCACAGGTCTACATCTGCCGTGTGTTTACATTATACACATAAAGTTTGAAGCAAATCGGGTAAAAATAAGAGGGTGATTTTAAAGCATTTTGAAAGGGACACACTTTTTGCTGCCAGTTGGTGGCGCTATAACTTTGACTCACAATAGTCACATCCATGTGACCGGCCTCTTACAACGAACACACTGCTGAAGTTTAATCAAGATCAGTTAATGTATGCAGAAGTTATAATTATATAAGTTATAATATTCCCCATAAATTCGTTTCCTCGCCACGGCCAAACCGTTCGAGATATCAAAAATCCGTCCGCAGTTTAGCATCCTCAATGTCTTGACTTCATGCTGACCGAGTTTGGAGGCGATTGGATGAATTCCCTAGGAGGAGTACATTAAATTCCACAGCATGCGTTTCCAAACAACCTATAATAGCCGACTTCCTGTTGGGCTGGCGTAAAACTTAGAGCACGAAAGTTGTTCGGCCCGATGAGATCTATATGTGTTCCGAGTTTCATATTATTACATGCAAGTGTGTTTGATTTATGGACAAGTGTTCGGATTCCGTTCCAGGGGGCGCTGTTGAGCCCCCCTGCCACGCCCGGGTACCATCTTCAGCCCGGCCCTAATGGCCGCGGGTTCTGACCTGCGTGCAAAGTTTCATGAGTTTTTGAGCACGTTAAAGGCCCCAAAAGCCCCCGAACCCTTGAAGAACAATAATAATAATAATAATAAATATAGCTGCGAGCAGCGATTACGGGCCCAAGCCGGTGGCACCGCAACCCCGGTGCCTTTAGTCACCTAAAGGCACCGGGGGTGGCAGTACCGCTTGCTTTGGCCCTTCATCGCTGCTCGCAGCTATATTTATATATATATATATATATATATATATATAAAAGACCAAAAATATTGCTTGACTTACCTTATTCTGATTTTATGATACACTCAAAATATTCCACAACAAATCCTTTAAATTTTATGTAAAAATAAAAATGAAAGAAAGCAGTGTTGGGCTCACGTAACCCTCTCATTAGAATCAAAATGTTTCAACATTTGCGATGTATTTGGATGCTAAACTATTCTTTATTATAGGCTTTGTTCTTCACTCGTGTTCCAATATCGACGCAAAAATGTGCTTGGAAACACCACAGTGGAGCGGTGATTACTGTGAATGTATGAATTGTACTACTGACTATTTAGAGCAGTGTGATTGTTATATGTTAGGTTGACTATTTTATTATTATATTTTATGAAGGCCATAATGAACAGGCTGCGATGTCAAGATTACAATGCTGGAATGTGTGTGTGTGTGTGTTCATGTTTTTCTATCCCGGTGGGGACTTCAACCTGAATGCATACAGACTCATGGGGACTCGTGTCACAGTGGGGACCTAAATAGAGGTCCCCATGGGTAAACAAGCTTATAAATCATACAGAATGAGTTTTTTTGGAAATGTAAAAATGCAGAAAGTTTTCTGCGATAGGTAGGTTTATGGGTAGGGTTAGTGTGAGGAGATAGCATATACAGTTTATGCAGTATAAAAAAAATTAAGGCTATGGAGAGTCCCCACAAAGATAGTAAACCGTGTGTGTGTGTGTGTGTGTGTGTGTGTGTGTGTGGCGTGGGCGCGTTTGAACAGTGGACACAAAAAACATACTCCGTCATTATACAGGACGACATTCAAACTGCAAAGTGTAAACTTATATTTGTGTACAGTCGCAATAAAACACAACATTGTGCTTTTGTAAAATAATTTCAAGCAATCCACCCCCCGAAAGGCACTAATTTTAAAATTAAACTAAAATGCTCATGGCTGCCACGGTCATTCATAACGGTGCACGGCGTCCACGGCGAGGAACGAGCAGAACAGAGTGAATGTTTTTCAGTTAATTCCTACTTCCATAGGAATTCATTTGAAACGCTCGCTCAACCACTATCAATGTCAGTGCGGACGAACATATTTTACTTTCGTTTTTAAGTTTGCGATTCAAAAGCCCCCAGCGGTGTCACACGTCAATTAACCGGTGGTAAAATATTCTCACCGTCACATACCTAGTAAAATTTTATGTAGATACAATAGGCCTACCTGATTTTGAACACAAGAGGGCAGTATTATCCCTATGTATGACTTGACTTTTATGGGACTAAATAGTACAATTACTATTTTTAAACTTATAATTATTAAATTGAAAAAAAAAACAGAATAAAATGGGTTTAGTTGTGATATTTGTATACTTTTATATAGAAATAAATGGTATATAATTACATTTTTAGAAAATTTGAGGCTTTTAGTTTTTCTTTTTTGGACATTACTTTAATCCCTCGCCATAGCAAAACCGTTTGAGATATTTATTATCCGTTCTCAATTTAGCATATTTAATGTATTTTCATCATGTTGAAAAAGTTTGGTGGGAATAAAATAAATAGTTTAAGAGGAGTGGCTAAAAATTCAGAGGCTGATTTTGCAAAAAAAATCCACATTCAGACCAAAATATCTGACTTCCTTTTGCTCTGAGCTAATGAATGTAAATTAGAAAGTTGTTCGGCTTGATGAGAACAATATAAAAACCTTTTTTTTTTACTGTATTTAAAACTAACCCCCCCACTTTTGTCAAAAGCATGTTGAAAGTGACACACTTCCTGCTGCCAGTTGGTGGCGCTATAACTTTGACTCACAATAGTTACCTCCATCTGATCGGCCTCTTACCATGAATAAACTGCTGAAGTTTCATCAAGATCAGGTAATGTATGCAGAAGTTATTTCACTTCGTGTTTCTCTTTACTCGGCATAAATTCGATTCCTCGCCACGGCCAAACCGTTCAAGATATCAAAAATCCGTCCTCAATTTAGCATCCTCAATGTCTTTACTTCCTGCTGACTGAGTTTGGAGGTGATTGAATGAATTCTCTAGGAGGAGTACATCACATTCCACAGCAAGCGTTTTCCAAACAACCCATAATAGCCGACTTCCTGTTGGGCTGGCGTGAAACTTGACAGAGGGAAAGTTGTTCGGCCCCATGAAATCTATATGTGTACCGAGTTTCATATTAATTCATGCAAGCGTGTTTGATATATGGACCAAGTTTTCAGACCCTGTTCAAGAGGGCGCTGTTGAGCCCCCCTGCCTCGCCCGTTTCTGAAACTTTTCACATGTCTACTGGCTAATAAGTGTTATGTGTCTGTCGAGTTTCATCCAATTTCAAGCATGTTAAGAGTCTCAAACGCATCCAAAAAGAATATTAAAATTTGATGCGTTGCCACGGCAACAGTATCTAAGACATAAATAATCCTTTCACAGGTCTACATCTGCCGTGTGTTTACATTATACACATAAAGTTTGAAGCAAATCGGGTAAAATTAAGAGGGTGACTTCAAAGCATTTTGAAAGTGACACACTTCCTGCTGCCAGTTGGTGGCGCTATAACTTTGACTCACAATAGTCACATCCTTGTGATCGGCCTCTTACAACAAACACACTGCGAAAGTTTCATCAAGATCAGTTAATGTATGCAGAAGTTATAACACACTTCCTGTGTCCCATTATTCGCCATAAATATTTCCTCGCCACAGCCAAACCGTTCGAGATATCAAAAATCCGTCCGCAATTTAGCATCCTCAATGTCTTGACTTCATGCACACCGAGTTTGGTTGTGATTGGACGAATATTCTAGGAGGAGTATTTCAAATTCCAGAGGATGCGTTTTTCAAACAACCCATAATAGTTGACTTCCTGTTGGGCTGGTGTAAAACTTAGAGCACGAAAGTTGTTTGGCCCGATGAGATCTATAGGTGTTCTGAGTTTCATATTATTATATGCAAGCGTGTTTGATTTATAGACCAAGTTTTCGGACACCATTCCAGGGGGCGCTCTCGAGCCCCCGTGCCACGCCCGGGTACCAGCTTCAGTCCGGCCCTGATGGCCGCAGGTTCTGATGTGTGTGCAAAATTTCAAGAGTTTTTGAGCATGTTAAGGGCCCCAAAAGTGCCCAAAAGGTTGACAAAATAATAATAATAATAATAAATATAGCTGCGAGCAGCGATTACGGGCCAAGCCGGTGGCACCGCAATCCTGGTGCCAGGGTGGCGGTGCCGGCGGCTTTGGCCCTCCATCGCTGCTCGCAGCTATATTTATATTTATATATATATATATGTATATATATATATATATATATATATATACACACACACACATACATATACATATATATATATACACACACACACACACATACATATATATATATATATATATATATATATATATATATATATATATATATATATATATATATATATATAAATTTAAGGGACAAGACACAGATAATTTTACTTGCCTGACCTAATTAGAACAAAGAAAAAAAATAAAATAAAATAATGAGTAGGGGATCACTAAATCGAGAGAATTATTCTGATTTTATGATACACTCAAAATATTCCACAACAAATCCTTTAAATGTAATGATATTCAGAACGGAACAAGAATAAAAAATTAAAAATAAACTATAAACAAAGCCAAAACGAAAAAATAAATATAATAAAAAAAAATTAATTTCAAGCAATCCATTGCATGATTTATTTATTTTTTGGACTAAAACATTCTGGCTTTTTTTAAACTCAAACATAATTCTTAAATTGAATAATAATAATAATAAAAGAATTAAAGCTGCAAGCAGCGATGAAAGGGCCCTCGCACCCGTGCCATCAACACTCGGTGGCTTTAGGAAGACAGAGCATGGTTGGGAAATGTACATTTAAGGAGGTATATATAGTAAGAGTATGTCAAAGTCAGTTACAAAATGTTTTGTATAATGGTGATAATAGCATGCTTCATGACTCAGCTAAGTGTTGCTAGCATGTTTAGTCTGTTTCTAGCATGCTTAGTACACAATAATTATGTGGTTAGTACTGCATTACTGTGTTAACCATGTCAGTTTCTGTTGCCAGTAGGTGGCGTTATCACTATAACTGAATATGAGCATGGATGTGTGTTCAGGACAGAACTCTTATCAAACGTGTGAAGTTTGGTGCAAATTGGACATTGCCTTCTTGAGTAACAACAAAGTCATGTTTCATTGAATTAGCATTCTTTAGCACTTAGCTAAGCATTGTTAGTATGTTTTAACATGTTTCTAGCATGTTTAGAACTCAATGGCATTTTTAACATGTTGCTAGAACGGCATCAACGTGTTAAACATGTCACTTCCTGTTGCCAGTAGGTGGCGCTATTACAATAACTGAACATTCTCATGTAGATGTGTTCAGGCCATGACTCTTATCAAAAGTGTGAAGTTTGGGGCAGATTGGACATTCCATGCCTGAGTTACAGCAAATTCCTATTTAATTGCAATAATAGCATGCTTTAGCACTTAGCTAAGAGTTTGCTAGCATGTTTTAGCATGTTTCTAGTATGTTGTTAGCATGTTTAGCACTTGCTGGCACTTTTTTATATGTTATTAGGAGTCCATAACAGTGTTAAACATGTCACTTCCTGTTGCCAGCAGGTGGCGCTATGACTGTAACTGAATATAAGCATGGTCATGTGTTCAGGACAGAACTCTTATCAAAAGTGTGAAGTTTGGGGCAGATTGGACATTCCATG